>NW_009706369.1:28252-29843 GCF_000703405.1 Apaloderma vittatum | reverse complement strand
CGTGGGTGCTGCACCGCTGGGGCACAGCACCTCTGCTGGGACACAGCACCTCTGCTAAGGCTGGGCTTCCACTCACGTCTTGTTGGGCAGCAAATACCTCCCCGAGCTTATTTTGTCGGTCCTGGTTAGAAAGCCCAGGTCAGTGAGCAGGGGCAGGATCTGCAGAGCCAGCGTGGTGAGTGCTGGGGGGGCTCGGCTGCTTCAGCGTCCCTGCTCCGCTGCTGCAGAGCTGCCGCCTTCCCCACCCGGCCCCGAGCTGCCATTTGTGCTGGCACTGTGGGACTAAGCTTAATGCCCAAATAAGCCCCCAGAGCACGGGAAAGAAAACACGTGCTGGTTTTTCTAGCAGACTCACTGAAGCCGTCTGGGAAAACATAAAATCCTTCACAAGTCTTTCTACTCTCCAGTGCCTCCATTTTTCTATCACCCAGTGGCACCCACACACCTTCAGAAGGGGAATCTGGAAAAGGGAGGGAGACCCATGGATTGAAATGGAAACAGATTTAATAAAACAATGATGACTAACAGTAAGAGTAAAACTAATTTAAAGTGCACCGAGTTGTGCTGGGCCCGTGCAGCGGTGGCAAGCTGTGCGCTCCCGGCAGCAAGTGCTGGATGCCCAGCGCCCGTGAGCAGCACGGCTCCAGCAAAATCACGATGGTCACAACACACGGGAGTGGGCTCGGGAGAAGAACAATGGGTGAGACCCCTGAGGGACAGCAGCCATTGAGGAGAAGAGCCCAGCCCCAGTAAACTTCCCAATTTAGAGGGCGTGTGCCGCTGATGGTGTGGAATACTTGTTGTTGGCCAGCCCAGGAGAGCTGCCCTGGCTTTTGCTCCTTCTGGCTGTAGGACCCAACTGACTCAGAACTGCTGAGGACCTTGATCGCTAAGGAGACCCACACACCATGGCTGGCCACGAACGAGAACAATGTCTGATCAACTTAGTTCTCACCAGTTTGAGTGCTGCAGTCTTCTCAGAAATCTGCTCTCCTGAATAGAAAACTGATTCTGTGATTCTATCCCAGGGAAACCAGGACATCCAGGCAGAAGGGGAGGGTCCTGGGAGCTAAAGCAGATTTGGCAAAAACCCAAGGAAGGAGCAGTTCTTGAGTGAAGTGCTGGGCTTTACTGTGCCTCCCGAGCGCGCGTCCCGGGGCAGCAGCCGTGGGGACAGGGGTGGCACTCGGGGTGCCTGACTGACTGACAGGGACCTGGCTGAGCCTGCCCTGTGGGAGTTGTGTGCAGGTGAGGATGAGGATTTACAGTAGGAGCAAGGCGGGACGCGATTGCTTCGCAGAGTTTGGAAGCTGCGTTGCCGAGGGCGTGCGGTGCTGCGCAGAGGGCTGAGAAATAGGCAGAAGTGGAAGATCCGCGGTGGGCAAGAGGAGAGACTCCCTCACCCCAACGTTTTTCCAAAGCTAAAGGTTTCTTGTGTCTTACCTCATTCGACGGCTGCTTTCCCGTGGGATCGTATTTGCACTGTCCCCCCACCACAAAGAGGAAGTCGTTGATGATGGCGACGCAGTGGTTGTACACAGGCACGCAGAGGTCCCCGACCTTGTGCCAGGCGCTGCAGCTCGGGTCTGCA
>NW_009706369.1:27254-28221 GCF_000703405.1 Apaloderma vittatum | reverse complement strand
GCCGGTCGCGTGGTGTCGGGCCGCCGGTGACGAGCAGCACGGTGGAAGCGGAGCGGAGGCTCGTGCTCTGGGTCTGCAGGACTGGCTGAGCAAAGAGCTGGGAGTGGTAATTCAGAGCCTCCTGCAGGTACCTGTGGCAGCCCGAATCCAGCCTCATCAGAGGCGTTTCCTGAACGTATCTCTGCAGGTCCCGTAAAGGAATGAGAGGGAATCTTATGCGCCTCAAAATGTCTGCTGCATCTTTCAGCCGCGTGCGGTCGTGCTGCAGCCAGCTCACGGCAGCTCTGAACAGCTCCAGCTCGCTGCATCCCTCGGCGTCGGTCCTGTCTAAAATCTCACACAGGGTTCCTCGGTCCAGGTCTTTCAAGCACTGAGGATCAGCCAGGATCTGTTTGCAGTGCTGCCCTACGTAGCACAGAGCTCTCTGTCTCAGGTGGGCTGGGCCGAGTTTTTTAGCGATGTTGAGAACATCCATGCAGTTCTCACCGTTCAAGCAACCCTCCAGAAAGCAAAAGCACAGCTTGATCACCTCCCGAACCAGGAGGGTTTCTGCGGCTCTGAAGGTCTCCTCAATATTCTGTAAGGAGAGGTCCAGTTTGTTGGAGTAAATGAAGTTGAGGACGTTCCTCAGCCCGGCAGCACTGACGGCGTTCAGCCGGACGTTACCATCCGGGCTCCCTGCTCTTGTCACGTTTCCGACAAACAGGATCTTGCAGTAATTACTTGCTGACGCTAAAATGATCTTGTGGGCTGGAAAGCAAACCCCTTCTGCCTCCAGTGTCACGTCGCACAGCGTGCTCTGCGAGCGAAGGCTGCTGAGCCCTTCCAGGAGTCTCGCCAGGTAGGTGTCCGACACCAGTCGTGCCGGCCGGCGAGCTGCGCAGCATTGCTCGGGGAGCAGCAGGTCCTGGAGCAGCCCCGGGACTCTTCGCTGCGCACACTCAGTGCATCTCCCGGGCAGTCGTCT
>NW_009706369.1:26308-26841 GCF_000703405.1 Apaloderma vittatum | reverse complement strand
AGTCAAACAAAGTCCCGTCTGTGACCTGCCATTCTTGGCGCTCTGACTAAACCTGATGGATTCAGATGACGGCTGCTTTCAGGGAGGGGTGGGAAGGTCTCAGCCGTTGCCCCCTTCAGTCTGAAGCATTCGGCTGCTGTCCCGTGCACAGCCCGCTCCAGGGTGCGTTGGGGATCGAGGCTGGGGCTGTCCCAGGGACGTTTTTACCCACTTGATTGGGTTTTGGCATGAGCAGAGACAGCACAGAGCGCCAGGGAGCCTCTTTGTCCTTGTGGACACAGAGAAGCAAAGGGCATCAAGCAGCCAAGCTTGAGGCAACATGAAAGCTTTGGTGTAAAGTCGGGGTCATAACCCTGCGAGCTGTGCCCTAGCCTTACCCACGGGGACAGCTGCCCCTCCGCTCGGCCCGTGCCCCGAGGTTCACGTGGGGGGCAGAGGGTGAGACCGCAGGGAGGGACTGACAGGTTGGCTTTGTGCTGTGCTCCTACCTGGCAGGCGTGTTCTACAACTCCTCCGGCTCGGCGCAGTGTTAC
>NW_009706369.1:25983-26254 GCF_000703405.1 Apaloderma vittatum | reverse complement strand
GCGGAGGCCTGGGACTACCAGGTGAGGCATCGGCAACACCAACAAATTTCAGCTGCAGATCCAGTTATCCCCCCACCCCACAGCAACTCTTGTACCTCTCTCAGGTTTGCACCGAGATCAACTTAACTTTCAACAGCAACAACGTGACCGACATGTTCCCCGAGATGCCCTTCACGGAGGCCATGCGGGAGCGGTACTGTTGGAGCAAGTGGCACGTGCGGCCGCGCGCACAGTGGCTGCGCACAAACTTTTTGGGAGGAGGTGGGTTGGG
>NW_009706369.1:24475-25907 GCF_000703405.1 Apaloderma vittatum | reverse complement strand
AGTCCTGGCAGAACATGACAGGCTCGTGCTGACTTGAGCCAACCAGATTTGCTGCACTTCTTTGAGACAGAAGGGGGAAAACCTAAAAACTGCCAAGAATTTCTCCTGTGTTTTCTGTTCTTGGCCATGTTTGCTGCAGTAGCCCAAGACGTTTGGGTAAAGGGGCAGGAAGGAGGCCTCTGACATGTCATCTCTGTCTGAATTTCAGACCTGAGAAGTGCAAGCAACATCATCTTTTCAAATGGAGACTTGGACCCGTGGGCTGGAGGTGGGGTAAGCACGTGCACTCGCGCACACCGAGCAGGGGGAGCCGCCTTTCCAGGTGATAACCCCCCACCTGCCCCTCAGAGCAGCCCCAGCCTTTAGCCCCTTGAAATTTCTGCGAGAGGCTGCTTTATGCTGAACCATTCAGGAGCCTCAGGACATTAACGATGGGCACAGGGAACAGTGTCCATCAGCACTGATGCAGCAAAGGTGGCTTCACGGGTGCAGGCGCAGCAGGAGCCCCTTTAGCCAACACGCGGGGTCTGACCCACGACCCGCCGGGTTCCTGTGCCTCGGTGCTGGCAGCCGAGTGCTCTTTGCTCTCCCTGGTCTGAGCATCTTTGTGAGACCAAGCAGCTGTGGTAAGCAGCACCTCGAACCAGGGCGTGTTTTGGCTGAGGTTCAACAAAACTTCAGAGCCGTGGCAGAATTTAAAACCAAAAATGACCCCTAACTGGACTTGGAGTTAGCTGAGCCTCTGTTTGTGATGCGGGAGTTCCTTGGCCACCCCAGCTGGAAGAGGAACAGGCTCCTTAGGGTGCGTGAGCCCAAGGGAGCCGGTGACCTCAAACTGCCTGTGCTGGAATGGGTGGACAGTTTTTGTCTTGGGGGAAGCCTTCACTTCATTTGAGACATGATTTGGCTCGTTAGGACTGTTCACCACACACACAGCCTCATACTGGGGATCTCTGCGTGCCTCGGTCCTGCCCAGCTCCTCTTCGTTTTCTGAACTGGTGTCCAGTTCTGCCCCGTAACATAGTGAGAGTTTGTCTCTGCTGTTTTTCCTTCCAGATCAACAGCAGCCTCAGTCCTTCACTAATTGCCCTGACTATTCAAGGAGGCGCCCATCACCTTGATCTCCGGTAAGTACTGAACTCTCTTCTGGCCAACAAAATCCCGCTGCCCTGGATGTTTGATCTTAGCAAGCCACAGCGCAAAGAACCAGGGGGCGCTTTACTTACAGAGGGCTGCGTACCAGTCTGCGGCAGCCGAGCGGTGGGAGAGCAATCCTCTTCCCCGGTACAGGGCCCTTCCAGCCCGGGGGAAGCTGGGCTGCGTAGAACTACAGCTCCGAGCTCTCATACTTTTATTGGAACCTGCTCTTGCACAGGGACTGGCAGGAGTGTGTGACAGCCTGTAGCGATCAGTCGCGTCAAGTAGTGCAACA
>NW_009706369.1:0-24292 GCF_000703405.1 Apaloderma vittatum | reverse complement strand
CGGGCAAGGGGCAGAGAGCTGCTGCCACTGACTGACCAGCTCACCCTGCTCTGTTTTTTCTAGGGGAAGCAATCCAGCTGACCCCCCGTCCGTCACGGCAATGCGCAAGCTCGAAGCGAGCATCATCGACGAGTGGGTGAAATCTGTGAGGGGGGAAAGAGCGCGGGAGCAGCGCCCGGGAGGCCCAGTGGGCCGATGGCTGTGAGTGCGGCCGTCCCCACGGCCTCTGGCCCGGGAGCGAGGCGCCGCCGGGACCCAGAAAGGCAGGAGCTGCTGAGCTGTGCCTGGAAAAGCATTTTCTCCTCTGCCCTGGCAGCGGAAATTCCCCTTTCTGAAGTGTCGCACCAGCTCCCAGTCAAGCATCAAGAGAAAAGCAAAAGGCTGGATCGCTGCCTGAAGCCAAAGCTGCGCTCTGTGGGTTTCACGCTCGCCTGCTCGAGATGAGCTGTCAGTAATGATGGAAATCATAATAAAAGCTTGCCTGGATTCACTGTCCTGAATAGTGCAGTTCTAGGAGGCAGCCTACAGTTGAAGCTAAGATTATTTTTAGACAAAAAGTAAGTATTAGAGGTCTAGTGGAAAGGCAGAGGTGTGGCCATTACTCGCACGGGTTCACAGGGGACTCCGCGGTGACCAGTTCAGTATCAGCGGGTTTGGTTGACTTTTTTAACTCATACAAGAGATCTCTGCGAGCCAAACGCTTACACAAAGTAACCCCGGGGTGTCCTGCTGTCACTCAAGAGTTGTGTGTTAGTGACAGTAAAGCACATTTCCACTCAAGACATCTTTAGATCTTTTTAAAATAAATTACAAGTTTATTAAAGGTGTGATACAATTTCATGGCTTGGTAGTAGAACCAAAGAAGATAAAAAAAGGATACTTCTCACCTCTCCAGGTAGAGTAAACTCAACTTTGCACATAAACAGGTGGGTTCTTACCTACTGGAATGACTATGCACCAATAAATACTGGCATCATTGCAAAAATATGAAAACCTGGTAATCAAGCGGCTGCCTCAGTTGATCCATTTACAACGGTTTTAGGAGTTGGCGGAGAAGCCTCCTGGGCCATCCAAGGCTTACACGGCTTATCCAGGCAAAGTCACAGCGTTGCTTCAGCTCCCGTTAACGCCGCTCAAACACGAGTTTTGTGACAAATATCTGCACTGCTGGGTCCTCCCTGCCGGCGCCTCCAACTGGTTCCCAGAGCGTTGACGTCGGTCACTGATGTTATTTCACAAAGTGCAGGGGCTGACAGCAGGTGTTTCCGCAAACCACCCGGCGCCTCTTCCCTGTTGTGGGCACAAAAGGCCAAAGCTTCTGCTCCCCACCCCTGCTGAGGAGCGCTGGGGGGCGAAGAGCAGGCAGGGGTGAAGCCCATCCATCCGGTCTTTCAGGTAAGTAGAAATAAAGAGCAATATGCAAGAGCTGATTAGCCAGACTCCAGCTCCCAGAGAAAAACCCTTTAAGACTGTCAGTGGAGCTACGACCTCGCCAGGACCCGCATCTTCTCCATGTGTGCTGCCAAAACCCCCGCCACGAGCTGCCGGCGTCCCTCCTGCTCACCCTCGAGTCAGGCTTCGGGTTTGCTGCTGCAGCTCTGGCTCACACAGCGCTGCCCCTGCCAGCCTTGCTCAGGCTGGAATTCACCCTCTCTGCTCTCCGCCATGACTTTTCTGAATTTAGATTTGCTGTACCCCGGAAATTATTCAGGACTGGCACCGCAGTAAAAAAAAGCAGGCAGCGGTGGCTGTGTCTGCAGCCAGGGTTACATCCTTCCTGCTTTTCTTCTCTAACAGCACCCTGAGCTCCCAGCAAGCAGCACCCTCACTGAACCAGCGCAGCAGCGGGGTAAAGCAGCCAAGCCCAGGGGGAGTCTTTTGGAAAGCAAGTCACCACCCCTGTCCAGTGGCTTGTCCTGTGCCCTTGAGCCAGGGGAGGGCCGGGTGTCTTTTGCCCTTCCAGAAGACCACGAGTCCTTCAACCCTCTTCTAACAGACCATGGCGATCGCAGCTTTTCCTCGTGCAGACAGGACGTGTCCCAGAGGAACGCACATAGTGTGAGGGACACAGCTGGTTTCATTTATAAGGAAGGATGAACCCAAGGCTTTTGGATGCTACAGCACAGGGATAAACAAGACGTGTGGGCTTCTGTGCAGGTGACAGATGAGCAGCGCTTAAAATAATCACAAAACCAGGCTCAAGAAACCGCGGTGGAAGACTGAAGTAAGTGCCACAATCATCCGTAATGTTTTGAAACCCTGGGCAAGGAAAAGTGGGATCTAAGCAGAATGTCCTGACCACACGGCGCTCTCTGAGCCAAAGGGAAGAGCCCGACAGCAGCAGCCACCTGCTCGTGGCTGACCTCCTCAAAAGAAAACTCAAAAGAAAAGTGCAAACGGAGAGCAAGTGACGCAGAGCACTGTGGGTGCCACCCCGACGCTGGTTTAAGAGCTGCACCGGTAGGGTTGTAGAGAAAAGGCCTGTTCGTTCCGTCAGCACGGACCAGCATGAGGAGCATCACCAAGCTGGGAACACGGCGCTCACACACCTTTAGGTCAGAGCTTGAAAACCCGTCGTGCAGACAGGCAGGTTGTCCTGGCAAGAACAAGCCTCCGTTTCTGGAGCTGGGTTTTTAGTGGAAGCTGAGGCCTCCAGCCTTTGCCAGGGAGCTCTAGCAATACTTCAGACACAGAAACTCCGATCCACTCTTCCCGAATCTAAAGTCAGGAAAGTCTTAACCCTTCTGTTGAAGCAACAGACTTGCCAGACAGCACCAGGGAGCTCCGTGGCACATCGGTTCTACCAGCCTTGTTAAATACACTGAGTGGGGCACTGGAAAGCAGGAGCTCAGTTGCCTGAGAGGTTATTTCTAGGAGTGCACAGCTGAAGGAAAGGAGTCCTGAAGGGCAGGAGAAAGTCACAAAACTGTGAGTGTGTTAGTTGGAAAAAAATTACCCTGTCTGCAGCCCTCATCACCGCTGCAACATCACATGGTGAACAGGAAACGAAGATTCTTGGCCTAGGGTTTGGGGCAGTAAATGCAGCCACATCTCAGCCTGGCGTGGAACGCTGGAAGCCTTGTTACGGGAAAAGCCACACGAAACAGAGGGGCCCATCAGCCAAATCACGGACCTTGCGAAGCTGCCACCTAAGGCCTCTAACAGGACTCCAGTTCTTAAAAGCTCAGAGATCAGAGGGTACCTGTGTTCCCATCCATTTCCTCAATTGCCTTGGAGCCAACGGGTCGGTATTTTTCTCTCAGCTGTGGCTTAAAGCCCCTCCTGTGCGATTTCTGAGTCCTGCCGCTGTGCAGGGCCCATTCCCACCCCGTGCCCCAGTGAAAGGGGAAGCCAACAGCTCCACGGGGTGGGGTTTCTCCGTTTTATTTTACCCAGGCAAGGCACTCAAGCTCTTGGAAAGAAACCGAGGCGGCTCTTTGTGCAAAAGGACAGAACCACCGGCTGAAGAGAGAGATGGCCTTTCCCCAACATCCCACCTAAGCACCAGAAGCGTCCCAGGACGCTGAGACACCCGGAGGGATCACAGCCCCTGCACTTAAGGCTTTGGTTCAAGGAACCACAGAGTGCTCGAAAGAAAACTTTTCAAAGACGTGCAAAGCTTCTGTTGCGCTGGGGGAGCACACACTGGAATTGAGGTGGGCTGTGAAGCTCAGAGACTAATCTGACACAACATATTACATTACGGAAGTAAAAATCAATTTGAAATGATCTTTGCAAAAGAAGAGGAAGAAGCAGATGTGCTTTCTCAGCTTGTTCAGGTTTGTGCCATTTCACATGTGACATGCGAGTCTGAAACAAGCATTTGGTCTCAAAGGTAGAGCGCTGAAAAATCTTACTTCAGATTTAAAGGACGAGGACAGCAAAGCCCCACTCTGCAAAGAAATTCAGCTTCCCTGGAAGAATTCGGTAGAAATCGGTTGGACCTACAGGCTCAGCTAAAAGACAAGAAGCTTCTTTGGGAAAGCGACGATTTATTATTCTCTCCTTCCTTTAACTCATTATGCAATTAGGTATTATTCTCAAGCCAATCATAAGGCAAAATCATCGTAACAGGGTCCCACAGTCCCATCGGTAGAGTCAGCTGCATTAAGACCTGTGTAAGACTTGAACAACAGAAGATTTTGGATGAGCATTTCCATGTGTTCCACCTTCTAAGAAAACTGTTTCCTCCGTAGGGCTGCCATACAGGTGAAACACCGAACTCTGGAAACACCTTAATGCAGTATCTGGCCAGGAAGGGACAGAGGAGGCTGATTCAGGATTACACCTCATGTGCTCACGAGCTTTCCCTGTGCCCAACCTCAGCAAGCAGCGTTCAGTCAGAATACCTGAGTCTAACTGATGCAAATAATATATAAAATGCACGTGTCCTTTCACTTGCGCTTCACATTATCTCCTTTTTTTAAGTTAAAAAAACACAATAACCTCTAGAAAATTAATCTATCGCTTCGAGCCAAACCAGCAGCAAATTCTCTTCCGCCGTTCACTTCAGCCACAGCTTGAACAGAGGGTTCCAAGGGCTCTGTCCCGCTGGCGCTCCCTCCTCCTCGCGCGGCAGTTTGGAACAAGGTCGGAGGATCAGCAGCAACACCGACAGGTTTGCTTCCACCTGGGATGACGTTACGGTTCTTTGTTTATTCCACTGCCCACCCGAAACACTCCGAGTTCGTAGGAGGGAACGGTGCTCTGAGTGTTTCAGGGAATCCAGAATAAACCAGGAAGCTGTAGGCTTGTTCCTGCTCTCCAGGGACAATCCTGCGCTGTAAGACGACTCGCAGCGTTCCCAATATTTAATGGGCATTTAGTTAAGACTTGACGTGAGCGAGTTCTGGTTCACCAGAGCCCCATGAATGTCGTGGTCCACGCTACAATTATCCTCTGAACCTCACCACCAACACCAGGAAAACCAGCTCCAATTGGCACAGCTCGGCTATCCCAGGACAAGGGATGAGGTTTAAGACTGCAACGACTTCCCCAAACTAGAGACGCCTTCCCAAAGGTTTTGCTTGTTTGTTCTACGCCAAAAAAAAGGTGCAACAGAGCATCTCTCTTCAAACCCTGAAAAATAAAGTGACTTGAAGTTCAAAATGCCGCCACAGGAAGGTCTACGGACACGCAGCCTATGCCGGCACCCAGATAGGGAGCGGATGAGCTTCTGTGTTAAATACGTATTTGTCAAGGTTGATTAAGTCTATGTCATCTGAAAACAGCAGAAACATGTATTTCAGTGTTTCCCCAAGGAAGAAGCTCTCCATCTTATCTCGTGGCTCTGGATTCCTGGGATTCTGGACGTTGTTAATGGAAGTATAACCACCTGTAGGAACCTGTGCCAAAGAAATAAATAAAAAAAAAAAGCAGAAATGCTGTATATTTTGATAATCTAAAATAAATTATTTTCATTTCTTAACATCCAGATGCACTACAGGAAGTAGTAGTAGTAGCAGTGCTAAGAAACAGATCTACACGTTTTTCATTTCATACTTGTTTTTCATTTACGTAATGCATCAGTTGCATTTTAAAAGGAACCACAAGGAAGATGAAGCAAAACGTCTATTTTAGCTTAATTTCAAAGGTTGTCACAGGGAACATCTCCTTGAAGTTTCCACACAAATGTACAGAAAGTAGCTCGTGCAGCGCCTACATCAGAGACTGTCCCGCTACCATAGCGACCCTCTCAAGAACTGACCACGGATAGTGAATGGCCACGGGCATCTCAGCCACACTTTTTATCAGAGCAACAGCTGCATGAGCACCACAATCAGAATGAATACAAAACCCAGCTCTTAAAGCATTAATACTATTTTGTGGCAATTGGGGAGGGGCAACCTCAACCAAAGGGTTCTTTCAATCCAGCCAGGTCCTCCCTAGGTTCTAAATTCTAGAAAAGATCACAGAAGAGATTCTAGCAGCTTGCAAGGAGACGTGGAGACGCTCTGGCAGTCTGCACACAGCTCCTGCATTTTACTTTTTAATCAATGTCATACAATTCTTTCCCTGAACGTACTAAGTAATGGATCTCAGACTGTAAGGTACTGTATGAATTCAATTCTTCTCTGTGTTCTTACAAATTTCCCTGTGGGTATCTGACATCCCTTGAAAGGTTTCCAAAGACCTTGTTAGAGAGCAGGTGAGCAAATGCAGTCCCGACAGAACAAGGTCATTATAAGCTGACCTTACCCGTGTGTATTTATTGAAGTTCTGCAAGATTTCCCAGCCCCAGTCTTGGTATTTCTTATCACCGGTGAATCTGTACATATAAAAAAGGCTTTCCACAGTTTCTGGTCGAAGTAAGTTGTGCCTGTCTGCAGGCTGCAAGAGAAAAAAAGGAAAGAACAATTCAGACATGGAATTTCCTCAAGGACTATCCCGTTCGGTCCCCAAGTGTTGCCTGATCTAGTTGAGAGGCGGCGTCCCTGGCGGCAGGGAGGCTGGATTCAAATGATCTCTAAGGTCCCTTCCAGCTTAGGCCATTCTATGATCTATGACAATAGGCAGGAAGAAAATCCCAGAATGTTAGAGGTTGGAAGGGACCTCTGGAGATCACCCAGTGCCACCCCCTGCCAGAGCAGGGTCCCCCAGGGCAGCCCCACAGGAACGCGTCCAGGCGGGTTGGAAAGTCTCCAGAGCAGGAGACTCCACACCCTTTCGGGGCAGCCTGGGCCAGGGCTCCGGCACCCACACAGCAAAGAAGTTTTTCCTTCCGTTTAGGTTGAACCTTCTGTTTTCCAGTTTGTGACCATTTTCCTGTCACTGGACACCACTGAGATGTCTGGCCCCATCCTCCCAACATCTCCCCTTCAGCACTGATGAGATCCCCCCTCAGCCTCCTCTTCTCCAGGCTAAGTAGTCCCAGCTCTCTCAGAGAGATGCTCCAGTGCCCCAGTCACCCTTGCTGCCCTCCACTGGACTCTCTCCAGCAGTTCCCTGTCTCTCTTGAACTGGGGAGCCCCAAACAGGACACAGCATCCAGATGTGGCCTCCCCAGGGCAGAATAGAGGGGGACGATGACCTCTCTTGACCTGTGGGCAATGCTCCTCTTGATGCAGCCCAGGATGCCACTGGCCTTCTTGGCCACTAGGGCAAGTTGCTGGCTCATGGTCACCCTGTTGCTCCCCAGGACTCCCAGGTCCTTCCCCAGAGCTGCTCTCCGGCAGGTGAACCCCAGCCTGTACTGGCCCATAGGGTTGTTCTTCCCCAGATGCATCTACTCCTCAGCCTTCCATGTGTCACTCAGCTTCTAAACACACTACAGGGGCGATTAAAAACAAAGGCTACAGCTGGAGAGCGAAGCAGCAAAGAACGAGCTGCTGCACACCAGAGCACAAAACCAATATCCAGCTGGGAACTGCAACAGCAGAGCAGAGACACACAAAAACCATCCCATCACACTCAGCCCAGCGATCTGTTCACCTTGATTTCCACATCTTTGTGGCCCTTTTGTGCCTGAAGATTGAAGTGGACGATCTCTGGGCTCAGGCCCGTCTCGACCTGAGCGTACATCTGGTAGCAGGTTTCTATCAGGGCTTCGGCCAGTTCCATGTGATCGGCAGTCAGCCCGTTGTGAGCTCCCAGCGCCAAGGTACCCGGCAAAAAGCAAACCAAGTGGTCCTGCAAGACAAGACAACTCTTACTGGGGGAAAATTGCACAACCAACAGGTATTTGTGTGTGTGTTGCTGTGTCCCTATAGCCCTACACGTGTGTCCTCTTTTCTTTTTTCCCTCCTTCTTTGGAACACATTTCGGGTACCAAGAACTTGAGGGTAACTTCTTGAAAAATGTGGTGTAATGGAGCGCGAGGCAGGCAGCGTTATTACAGAGACAGCACCGACTTGGAAAAATGTACAAGACTGTGTGTTTTTATATCAAGTTCTGAAAAAAAGGTCTCGGGTCAGGGCAAGAGGGGTGAGCAGAATCACCTAAAGGTTTCTCAACAGAGACACCTCAAGGGACAACGTAAGAGACAAACTGATCACCTGCATTTAATTTTGAAATTAAAATGGAACAGAGATGGGAGTCAGCCACAGAAAACAATGCTCTGGAGAAGGGGGAGAGCTCAGCTGAAGGAGATTCTCCTCATTCTGAAATAATCACCTCGGCACTACCCTAAGAGCAACAACATCTGCAGAGATGTCGACACGACTGGAAGCTGCAGACTGCTAAGCCTTGGAGCACACTTCTGCCCGAGAGCTTGTCCCTTCCCTGCAACTTTTTTACCTGGGGTAATAAAAATCTCTTACCCCTCACGTCTATAGAACATCAAAGATGCAAAAGCACCGTTCCTCTAGAGAGCGTGGGACAGAGCCGGGTCCAACACCCGCCGCTGTCTCCTGGTGCTGCGGACACCGGGCACCTTGAACAAAACACCTTGGGCTCGTCACGTACGGATGGCAGAGGGCACCCAAGGGTGATCCCGTGAAGAGCACTCCTGCTTGCTTTCCCAAGATAAAGCAGCAGCAACAGAAGGAGTGCAGGGGCATTTCTTTCTTAGCTTTTACTTCCAAACCATTCGCTCAAAGGACAACAGGAGTGGAGTTACTTCAAGAACTGCGAGATGTTTGTAAACGATCAGGATTAATTTCATGGAATCAAAGAACGCTGGGGTTGGAAGGGACCTCTAGAGCTCACCCAGTGCCACCCCCTGCCAGAGCAGGGTCCCCCAGGGCAGCCCCACAGGAACGCGTCCAGGCGGGTTGGAAAGTCTCCAGAGCAGGAGACTCCACACCCTCTCTGGGCAGCCTGGGCCAGGGCTCCGGCACCCGCACAGCCAACAAGTTTCTCCTCAGGCTGAGCTTAAACCCATTATTCCTTGTTCTATTGCTGGGCACTACTGAGAAGGGATTGTCCCCTTCCCCTTGACCCCCACCCCTCAGATATTTCTCTATGTCAATAAATCCTCTCTCAGCCATCTCCTTTCCAGGCTGAACAGCCCCAGGTCTCTCCGTCTCTCTTCCCAGCAGAGATGTTCAGTCCCTTGATCATCCTTGCAGTGTTCAAGTTCCTTTAGTTAACTTTGCAAGAGAGCTCAGTCATCACAGTCCGTTGGAAGAACACATCAGAAAAGAGATTGTGCAAAACGCCCAAAACTCATCTGCAGCAAAATTCAACTTGCAATACAAGACTGACTGTCCTCCTCTGGGGCCTCATCTGCCACGGGTATGGTGGATTTAAGAATTACAGAGTCACGTCACACGTGGAGTTTCAAATGATTCTTACCATTCAGAATGAAAGCTCAGGTCTTATCACCCAAACCCAGAGTGTAAAAACACTCTGGTGCAGAAGCAGCACCTATAAAAGCTTTGTCCAGTTCTAAAGGAAATGGTTGGAGGTGGTGAAGGTCAACACAGGGGCAGGAGAAAAACATCCCTCGTTTTTCCCAGCGGCCAGCACAAGATATCCAACAAGCCTCTCCGCCAGCAACAGCTGGTTAAATCCCAAACCTGACTCCCTGGATCAGAAGCAAGTGGACCGACACACGCAGAAACCTAAATCTCTGCCTGCATTCAGCTGTCATCTTGGGATGGGGGAGCCCCTCTACCCAAACCCCGACTCTGGTCTCACTCACAGCAGGTTCTGGGGAGCTTTGGGGAAATTCCAATGCAAAAGGCACAACTGAACATCTCAAAAACTACAACAAGAGAGGAATGAAATCAAATAATACACTTAAAGCTCACTTCAGGTATTGAAAAAGTATGCATAAGGCTACACACACGCTACTAATACACCACTCACCCTAAAAAAAAAACGTCAGCCACACATCCCTACAACACTCGCACGACACCTTTAACTGGAAGATGTTCAAATGCATTTTAAAGAGTACGGATGCACAAATGAAGAGCAGGGAGTTACGATCAATCAATTTTCCCCCAGAGCAAACAGCACACTGTTCCACTCCCTAACCCTACACGTAGCAAAAGCAGCAAGTGTCATGAATGGCTGGAAGGTTGGAACCCTCCAAACTTAGATTTATTTTTTTCTTTACCCAGGAACACAGTATTAGATCACCTGGTTCTCCTGAAGGCACATCTGAAAAGCCAGGTGTGCGAGTGCCCAGGTGTATTTTTGAATTATGCAAAACAAATACTACATGAAATGGGCTTGTCTCAACAGTCTCAAAAACTGCAATTTTATGACTAAAGAAGTAAAAATTAAAAATAAAAAAGTTACTCCAGTACCAAAATGTTGAGTCTTACAGGAACACAAATGGATTTACTCACGTAACCCAAAGAGAAGGCCCCTGGTTTGCACAGGTCACTACCACCTACAGACTGAGTGCTGCCATCGCACTGGCTACCTACAGGACTGGCGCTTTTTTTTTCCGGTTGGTTCGTTGGGGTTTTTTTCCCTTGGAGGGGTATAAGGGGACAACCAGCACAGAAGCTTTGCATTTTCTTGTCCATATGTTGACATTTGTCGTGATGGTGTTTCTCCTGGTTTGTTTTGCTGTACTTTTCTTATGCTCACATGTACTTCTTACCATCTTGGCACTGAAATGGCCGTGAGCAAGCTCTCCCACAAAAGTCAGCCTCTTGGGTTGTGATCTCTGAAGAAGATGCTTTTTCACGCCTTCTATGGCTCTCATATAGTCTTCCAACAGTCTGTGAATTAAAGTCATTCCCAGTTGGCTCACGTATACACAGTCAGGACACACAGATACTCAGCACAATCCTTTCGGAGACTTATTTCAGTCTAAAGAGCAATACTCAAGCAAATGTGAAAACTGACAAAAGACCCTCAAAGCCACCATCAACTGGACGTTAATTAATCAGAGCTATCATGTAGCAACATTCAGTTCCCTTTTCAAGTAAACGCTAAATTCAAGTATGAAAGAAAACACCCCCCCACCGCTGTTTCTAGGCAGTGACCGTATTTTATTTCCCGAATCTTTAGCAGTACAGTAACTGAAGTCAGGGAAAATCTAGATCTGTTGGAGATCTCTCCTTCAACCCTCTGCCCAGTTACATCGGGTTGCCTGAGGGCTCACGCAAACAAGTTTTTAATATCCCCATCCAAAGGTGGAGGTTTAATTACTCTGAGCAATCTTTTCCAACGTGTGACCACTCTCATCGTCAAACCTCGTCTCACAGTAGTTAACTGGAACCTCCCTTGTTTCAGAGTACTTGTACGTGGAAAGAACCCTGTTGAATAACTCCACTTTGAGGCTGACAAAATGCGATTGCTCTTGGAAGAAGCGGTGATGCAAACTTTTTTTGTAGAGTCACCCCTGCTCTGATAGAACAAAACGCCTCAGAGAGGCAAGACTCTGCTCTGCGTGCGTTACATCCCTCAACACAAACAAGTCCAACACAAACAGACAAAAAAGTCTGAGCAGAATTTTCATCTTATTTTGGAGGAAAGCTCTTTTTCCAACATCTTTAAATCCCTTGCAAGGAGCAGATGTTCTCTTCTACTTACCCAGTGCAGTTAAGAGAAACATAAGAGACCTAAAGCAACATTTTCACAAACATTGAACTTCAGTCTCCTCTGCTTTCTAAGAAAAGCTATTCCTTACGGATTAAACCTCCCACCTCGAGAACCTTATGGGATTCAGCTCTCCCGCGCAAGAGAAAACACTGGTGAAGCACCATCGGTATCTCCAAAGCGTTTGATTATGCTCCACATCTGCTGCAAAGCCTTAATTCTCTTCTCCTGTCTGTAACACTCCTCACAGGTGATGTGCTGAGGAAGAAAGTTTCAAAACCTCAGAAAAGTTAAGCTTAACTCTCAGGCTGCTTTTACATCAAGTTACCACCAGGCTCTCTTGCCTGCGCAGCTTTCTTGCAAAAACTGTGACGTTTTCAGTCGACTGCCGGGCACGTGCGTTGTTTCTCTTTCCACAGTAAACTAGGACAGAAAGTTGCACAGCTCACGTAATTCTCACACCAATATGAGAAACGGAAAGAACTTACTCGTTTTCTTTTTTTCCACCCTGAATCCATTGCTTGAGCAAATACTCGTAGTAGCTGTCAGCTCGGGCTCCCAGAGTATAGACACCCAAGTGCGTGAACTGCCCGCTGTTGGTGTTTATGAACATGGGCACTAGTCCGTCGTTCTTCCCTGAGAGCGTGTGAACGTGCTTCATCACCTCATCTACAGCTTTCTAAAAGAAAGAAAACAGCAAACAAACGTGACAGGTATAAACGATGCACAACAGCTGGGCTAGTAACCTCAGGCCACTAACGAGTCTTCAGTGTCCTTCCTCAAATTAGCATCAGGGAGACCCAGTTCAGCTCCCGCAGTGTACTGAATACAGGATTTCTGACTCTCAAACCACGATGTTCTAGGTACATTTAAGCAGTTTGAAACAACTGTAGTTATCTCCTGTCCTTCAGGTAAGCCCACTCCAAAGCCAGCACTATGGCACAGGACCATGATTTGACTTATTTACTTTGTAACTTATTTTACTCCGTAACTGCTCATTTACTTTGTAAATACACAGTACAAGTCCAGCTAAAATAACAACCACCTGAATTCTGCAATAGCTAAAACTCCTTTAAGTAAGTGCACTCTTCAAAACTTGAGCTGTGGATACAGTTTAAAACAAGAAAACACTGCCAAACAAAACCAAAAAAGAGTGGAAAACATTCTTTCCTCTGGAATTACTTTCAATCCAACTAATTTCCCCTCACAGAGTGACCTGCTGTCCATCACATTTTAGTTCCTCGGATGGCAACACCGAGGTTTTGTTCCTTGCACTGAGATAAGGGCATTAAGAAACCGCACCCAGAATCCCAACACCACTAAGCAAGGTGCAGTTTCACAGTCTCCTGTGTGCCTTAATATTTTTTCAAAATTTGCTAACTTAGTATAAAACAAAAATGTCAACGATCAAAGAAAGCTGGGGAGGGCAGGGGTGGTGTTTGGTTTGCATTTGCTGTCATTTGGTTTTCCTGTTTGTTTTTTGCTTTATTGTGGGTTTTTGGGTTTTGTTTGTTGTTTTTTTCTTAAAATCAAAAACCATTTCTGCAGGAGAAAAAGAATTCTTCACCTCCACTACTACTTTTTTGGTTCTTAAGACAATAATTGGCATTACTTTGTTTCTTTTCCTTCCGTCACCTAGCACTTCACAACTCATTTAATATCACTTAAGAGCCTGTAGAAACAACAGGTATTGATGGAGAGTCAGCGGCGGAGCCGTAGAGAGGTGGGAAGAGAGAAAAACATCAACTGATTCTTCCATACCTGGAACTTCTCATCTCCGGTGAGACGAGAGAGCTCCCTAAACTCCAGCTGGATACTGGTCACCTCTGCCACCGTGCTGTCGGACGTCCAGCGAGGGGGATGTGCGGTGCCCCGGCCGATGTTGACATCAGAATAGGGGATCTTGGAGGGAGTCTTGAACGCTGGCATAAGCCTGTTCCCAATGTCTCTCTAAAGAAAACCCAAGAGCTCAGGACAAAACAACGCCAAAGCGAAAAATAACTCTATACACACACGCACACCCATTTGGATTTTCTTTTGCAGAGTGGACAGAAAAGGAGAGAACAGCGGCTTAGGTTTAGATGCTGCAGGAAAGGCAAGAAGGAGAAAGGGGCAGGGCCTGATCTGAAGGAACGACCGCAGAGCTTCGACCTTGTGTCCGCCGCTGTTGAGCCCGCGAGCCCCGCGCAGCGCAAGGCAGGTCTCGAGTCCCTGCCTGCACCTGGCTAATCCAAAGAGGTGCCTGATGCTGGTAAGACACGCGGAAAGGGCAACAAAAGACAACTGTGCCGGCCGTTTATTTCCTGTCGTGTTTCACAAACGTTAGTACGGTCAACTCTGCATCAGAACAGGCATGTTAGGCCTGATAAAACACAGCAACGCCCTGAGGTTATGCAGAGAGAAAAATGAAGCGTGGCCTTAAAAGGTTAATAGAAAATCCCTTTCCCACCACCTTAAACATGAAACTGTTAAAAACCAGCAGCATTTGTCAGTTCCTGACAGCCTTCACCTGTCAGGTGAGTCACTCACAGCTTTTTCCAGGAAGAGGCTGTCTCCAGAGAGGTGGTAGGTGCTCAGCAAGCCCCCCAGGATCCGAATAGTGCTCTCAAAGAGGTTCACATCCACATTTTTATCAAATACTAAATCGCTGGCTACCCATTGTCTTGCTTCTTCAAACTCTGCAAAGTACAAAACGTAATTCAGTTATGGACAGCCAGATTTGAGACATTAGTGCTCCACAGACCCACAACAGTTACTTATAGATGTTTACAGAGATATAATTTTGGTGGAAAACTACACTGAAGAGCACATGCTGGCTTCTTACTCAGCAGGCACCACATACGCAAACAGAAATATCCAGCAAAATAAAAAGTTCCTAGAAGTTTAAAAAATAAAAATAAAAATTGAGGAATTCTTTACCAAAAAAGTTCAGAAATTGAGATCTTTTAGGTCAATCCATTTGACTTGTCAGACAATTAGTTACACTTCCACCAGAGTCTGAACTTTTTAATTAAGTCTTTTTAAACCTACCAAGGTAACAGCTATTTCAATTAACAGCAATTAACACCTTCGGTCTAGGCAGCCTGCCTCCGACTTTGGCACTCGACCCACAGAATCCCAATTTTTTTTCTCCAGGAACAAAAATGGATGTTTATCACATTACTAATTCAAAAAGGAAGGCAACAAATAAAAATAAAAAGGAAGTCATTTTAGATTCAGCCATTAATGGCATCGTTCGACGATTGCTTCTGCCCAGGACCTCAGCTCATGGTGCAGTCAGGCAGCTCGCGCCTCCCACCGCGCAGGCTCCGACACCTCAACCTGTCTCACGCTTCCCGAAACTCCTGCCGGAGAGCAAGAGCAGAAAAATTTTTTTTGAAATGGAAGCTTTTGCACAGCAGGTTAACTCTAAAAAAAAAAGCCTCTTAGTCTTCATGAGAAAAAACCAAAAAACACGCCTCGGATGTTGGGTAAATCCTGGGTGTTGGGTAGAGCGAGATGAATCGCAGAACGACTCCCGCTGCCAGATGTCGGCGCTATCTGGAAGCAGAGCACAAGGGGCAAGGTTCTTTTTCTCAGACACGTCAGCACCCACCAGCGTACCAGGACTGGTGACCTCAAACAGAACTTTCATTTCTGTAGCATCTGTTATTCAGAACAAACCCCAGGAGCTTTCTAAGGCAACCAGCAAAAAAACTGCTATAAAATATGAAGTAGCCTTCACCGAGAAGCCATTCTCAACACATCTAAATAACTAATAATTTATTTTAAAAGCTCTGTGCAACTGCAATTAATTTTATATGAGGGGAAAAAAAAAAAAAGGAGCACACTGTTAACTTGATGAAACTACCAAGAAGCCTGCTCAGGCCTAGAGCTGCAGACACAGAGTTTTTGTTTGATTTAATATTTTACAGAAACTTCAAAGACAGAAAAGACAGAACCACGGAAGACTTGAACTGTTCACTGTCCCCTCACCAGCAGCTCTGCTCCTCCTACCCTGATACAAAGAATGGCACGACTGAAAGAGTTCCCAGAGGTGTAGGAGGCCCTGGGCAGGGAGGTTGGACTAGATGATCTTCTGAGGTCTCTTCCAACCCCGAACATTCTGTGACTCTCTGGCTCTCTACCAAGGGTCAACGATACCATGCCTGTACTTTTTCAATACCAGTAAAAAAACAAACCCTGCACCACTCAGAAAACCCCACCTCCAAAACTGAAACAAAAAACACCTTTTAAATATGGATTAAGCAAGGTTTTTGGAGCAGAATGGCAGAATTTTGGACTCGGTTTTTAAAATCTGTTTGATAGTTTTCTGGCATAGTCACTGCCAGCGTGACTGTGAAGTACACGTGGCAGTGTGGTTCAGGGTGGTGGCACTGACCACTCTCCATCCACTGAATCCTCACGGAAACAACCTCCTTAAATGCAGATGGGAAATACTGCCATGGGGTGCGATAAAGCACAGCCAAGTTGCTCCCAGGCTAACTAGCCAAGACTGCCAGGAAGAAAGCCTACAGTGGCTCAAAATTCTCTTTCAAGAAGAATTACTTCCTTAATTATTGTTGGGTGGGGGTTTTTATATTTATTTTTATACATATTGTTTACACATGTATGTATTCACCCTCACGGGAAAACAGAACTTATTGGCCACATATCATAAATGTTCCCCTCAAAGAACTCTGACCACGCACTGCCTCAGCGGGAAACAAGGAATTTATAGATTCACAGAATCCCAGAATATTAGAGGTTGGAAGGGACCTCTGGAGCTCACCCAGTGCCACCCCCTGCCAGAGCAGGGTCCCCCAGGGCAGCCCCACAGGAACGTGTCCAGGCGGGTTGGAAAGTCTCCAGAGCAGGAGCCTCCACACCCTCTCGGGGCAGCCTGGGCCAGGGCTCCGGCACCCGCACAGGGAAAAAATTTTTCCTAATATTTTTGTGGAACCTCCTGTGTTCAAAGGGGAAAAAACAGAGTAGGGAAAACAAAAAATCCATTACCGTCTTTTAAGCCTAAAATCCACATGGTGTCCAAGGCGTCGATTAAGGTAAGGCCAAGGCCAAACCACTCGCTGTAGGACCTGGACAGAGGCTTCAGCTCGTCGTGGCCCCAGGCGAAATCCCTGTAGCCCCTCCAGGCATGGCGGAAGGCTTCGATCACCGCCCGCTGCCGCTCGTTGATGGGCACTGCGAAGGGAAAACAAAACCCTGCTCAAGACTTCGCAGCCGAACCAGACACCGTTTCGCTGCGTTCTACCCAAAATAAACTCTCTTCCAAACCCAAGGATCAGGGTACAGGAAAAACCACCCTCCGAGCACTCTTTTCGGTGCAGCCTTTTCTCTGCGGAACAAGCAGTCAGTGCTTCTGGTCAGCAACTCAGGGATCAATCCCTGGCAAAAAAAAAAGGTCACTTCTGCAAATAAAATATTCAGATAATCACACGGACAGCTGTGAGGTGAGTATCACTAACGCTCAAAGACCTGACAGACAGGAAATACCTCAATTAAGATTGCTTAAATCAACCGGAATTCAGCTGCTGAATACAATCCAATCCTGGGCTAACTTATCCCACGCCATTTTTTCTTCATCTTTCCTGTCTTATTCATTGCTTTGTGCTAAATTTAAAATCAGTTACACAAAATGATTCCTCAACTGATATAAAAAGGAAAAAAGAAAAATTACATTTTCCAACTTGGGCAAAGTCAAGTCTATTTGTGTGGTTCTGCTGCAAATTGCTCGCGATTTGCCAGAAAATGGAGATCACAACACAACCAACGTGAAAACTTTTAAGCCCACTAGGAAGAATTTTGCAAAACTTGTAAACAAAGATTTCTAGAGCAGGAAACCCAAAGCAGCATCAGCAATCCCACATATATTAAGCAAGCACAAGCCAAATGCAGCACATTGTGATATCCTTGTACGAACCCAGAAACCAGAGCAACAGGTTCTTTACTCCACAAGGGCAACAACTGCAAAAACAACTTCTAGAACTTTCTGGCGAGACTTACAAATAGTTCGGTCGAATTAAGAGAGGAAGGCACTTCCCCTGTAATCGCAGAACAAAGGGAAAGCCACAGCTGGAAAAGGAAGCTGCCCCTTCCCCGTCCCCTCTCTTTCCACCCTCCTTTCCTGCAGATAAGATGGGAACGTCTGCCTCCTCCCAGCGGCTGCGTTGCAGAAGATTTGTCACTAAAATTTATCTTCAGATTCGGAAAGCTTATACCATGAAAACTGTCATGGTGGAACAAGGACACCGAGAGGCCTGGCTGTTCTCAGAATATCATCTTTCCTACTTTTTTTGCTTCCTTTAATTAAAATAAATAAGTAAATAGATGCACTGGTGGAGGAATTGCACAACGTCAACCATAAAAGTGAACAGAAATAAAGGTATCGTTAACTGTACTATTTACCTGGCTCCTTCTGGTCTTCAGCTTCCACAGATGAAGGTTTCTCTGGTTCCCTTATTTTACTAGATGGAGGCTCAGTGCTTTGGTCAGGTTCTATCACTGCTCCTCTCCAGCTGCACATACAAGAGGTTGTGATTAAGACTTGATTTAATCACACAAAGTCATGCAAATGGGTGAGACCTACCTGTGCATCGCACTGGTCGCATGATACTTGGACAGAACTGAAGGTGGAATTCGTATCAAGGATCACAATAACTCTGTTGCCCACTAAATAATTCTTCTGTTCAAAGAAACTAATTTGCACCAGAGCAATTTTGCTGGATTAAGAAATACGTGTTACGGGCTCTTGGCATTTCATTAAATATCTTGGCAATGGAATTTAATAAAGAACTTCTAAAAATAATTAGAAGACCTGAGAATGCTGCAGTGGAAGTATTTTGTTACCTACCAGCTCTGAGATGATTGCAGGAGCCACTAGCACTAAACAGTACCACAAAAATTGTGACATCAAAACAGCCCGACTGAGCACAAGGACCAGCCCCTTTACTGCCAAGGGGCTCACAAGCCTGTGAATAAATAGTAACTGATGCATAAACCAGTTTTTCCAGGTCTCTGTTAAGAGTCTCCTGAAGGAGAACCCGTTCAGAATGCACTTCACACAGAACCACAGAGTGTTAGGGTTTAGAAGGGACCTCAGACGATCTCTCTTAGTCCAACCTCCCAAGTGAAGCCAAGCTCACAGCAAGATTTAACAGTCTGACCATGCTGTTTCACAAACAGCTGTGTTAGCCCTGGGTGCAGGAGATGCCTCCTAAGGGAACCAGGCTTACAAGGTCTTTAAAGTTCATACTGTTTGCAGTCAGCAGCCCTTCCAATCTACATAAATCTCATTTCACTTCTTACTTTCATTCTTTAAATTTGTACCAGTCTTCACCAGGCTTCCATTGCTCTCCTGAGTCTTCCTGTTACCACCCGTTTAACTCGTTTAACGAGTTACGGTGTAAATGGAAGCAGAGGAATAAAACACTTGAAGTCCTTCTGAGAGACTTCTCGTAACATCAAAAGCCACAAGGCGGACGCAGGCAGTTCTGACGCTGCGATGAGTTCCGCCGCGCCGCTGCTGGAAAGGACGCAAACGCACACGGGCTTAGCACAGAGCGGCTGCCCGGGTCGAAAAGGTTCTGGGGGTGCTGGCCGACAGCGGCTGAGGCTGAGCCCGCAGCGTGCCCAGCTGGCCAGCAAGGCCAGCGGCGGCCTGGCCTGGAGCAGGAACAGCGTGGCCAGCGGCACCTGGGCAGGGCTTGTCACAGAACCAGAGTCACAGAAACACTGAGGTTGGAAAAGACCCTCGGGATCGTCAAGCCCAACCACTAACCCTGCTCTGCAGAGTCCACCCCTAAACCATCTCCCCCAGCCCCACATCTAAATGGCCTTTAAACACCTCCAGGGATGGGGACTCAACCACTTCCCTGGGCAGCCTGTGCCAGGGCCTGACTACTCTTGCCAGGAAAAATTTTTTCCTAACATCCAGCCTAAATCTGCCCTGTTGCAGCTTGTGGCCATTCCCTCTAGTTCCACTGCCAGTTACCCGTGAGAAGAGACCAGCCCCAACCTCTCTGCAATGTCACCTTGTGCTCAGCCAGGTAAGGCCACACCTCAAACCCGGGTTCACATTTGGGTCCCTCATGACAAGACACACACGGAGGGGCTGGAGTGTGTCCAGAGAAAGGCGATGGAGCTGGGGAAGGGTCGGGAGAACAAGTGTGATGAGGAGCAGCTGAGGGAACTGGGGCTGTTCAGTCCGAGCAGAGGAGGCTGAGGGGAGCCCTTCTCGCTCTGCACAACCTCCTGACAGGAGGGTGTAGCGAGTTGGGGTCGGTCTCAAGTCACAAGTGATAAGACAGGAAGAAATGGCCTCAAGTGGCACCAGGGGACATTTAGATTGGACATTAGGCAAAAGGGTTGTCCAGCACTGGAAGAAGCTGCCCAGGGAAATGGTGGGAGTCCCCATCCCCAGAGGAATTTAAAAGCTGGGTCCATGTGGTGCTCAGGGACACGTGTTAGTGGTGGCGCTGGCATCACTACAGGAACCGTCAGACTCCATGGTCTTAAAGGTCTTTTCCAACCTAAATGACTCTATTACACGACAGAAACAAGCCTGGTGTTACAAATCTTAAGAACTTCTGCTGAGCTTGTAGTAGTCTTGTCTACACCCAAGTCCCATCCCTTCAGGTACTCTCAAACCAAAATATTTCAGTCAGTAGTAACTTAGGGTAAATAAAATCGTAGCAGCATAGACCCTCAGTAAAAGATATTACTATATCTGCAGAGGGGAGTTTTGAACTGCACACTTTATCTTTCGTAAGAAAGGAGGAAGCATATCTTGTAGTTACTCGCACTCAACTGCCCACACATCTACGTCTCCTGCCAGTTCAGCCTGGCCTTACTGCCTTTAGCGGCTTCACGCCCCAACCGGCACCGACACCCAGGTCATCTTCCAGGCCAGGCCCAGGACACAGACACTCGTGCCAGTATTACTGTACTGATACTGGTACGTTAAAATTTAGTACCAAAAAAACCCGGCAGAAACCTACACACACTGAGAATCCTCTGGAGCATTAAGAGCGTTTAAGCGAAGGAGAAATACAGAGATATACATATATATATATATGGAGGGCTCCAAATCCCCTGAGGTTCTGCGATGCAAATAATAAAACCAGAAAAGGTGCACATTCATGGAAATTAAATGTATCATCCTGGCAAGATGGAGCTGTCAGGCCAGCCCCAAGAATAAATATAGGGAAGGAGAGAAATGAACCTTAGATACAGACAACAAAAAGCCCTTACAATTCTCACTGCAGCACCCTTGGTGAGGGGCAAAGGGAGGAACACCATAACTCGCTGGAAACATTTCTACCTGATAACAGATTTCTCTGTTTTGTCTTCTTTATCAGTCTGGACCGGCTCTTCAGGACCCCTGCTCGTATCGTGTCGGGTCTTCAGCCTCATGTCCCTCCGTGGCGGCCGGATTTGAAGATTGGAAGGACCACGCCGAACATGAGGCGGTTTGGGAGGTTTCTGAGAAAATAAATAAAAAACCCAGGTGCTTGGTGTGTTGCAGAGATAACAAAATCTCAAGCCATAAATCAAGAGCAATCCAGACAAACCCTATTTTGATATTGTATCAGCCTGCAAGTTCTGCCCCGAATGGAAGGGAAGCTAAAGCCCTTGGGGTTTTGTTTGTTTTAAATTCTCGGGAAAATTACCCAGTTTATGCTGATAAGTTAATTTAAATTAGGCCTACTATTGCCAGATATTAACTGAACACAAGGCACTACCAAAGGATTGTAACAGTATTTGATTCCATTTGACTAGGCACTGTAAATTTTAACTAGAATTAGCAAAAAGCACACAGGGGAAAAAAAAAAGCTTACACAATGCCAGTGCTGGGTAATACCAAGAACGGCTACGCAGCAATACAGGCACATTTGTGCACGACGAGGGAAAGACTGAATAGGAAATTTTTCGTTCAGTAACTGAGAAATTCAGGAGGTAACTACAGCAAGAGCAACACCATAACCAGCATCCCTCTGCTCCACGAATCCACGCGGTCAGTTCATGTTTCTCTCCCATGTAACCCTTCAAAACCCACCAATATCTCTTCTGGTTGCTGCTATTTTTCAAGCTACCAGCCAAGCTATTCCAGCCCAGCATCCTACAGCTCTTGCCCAGCCACTGCTCTCAGTCAGGCTCCTCAGAGCAGCAAGGCTGACACCCAGAGCACCGAGAGCCCAAACAAATTAATCGTCGCAGGAAAGTCATGCCTCAAGTAAGAGATGGCTGTGACCTAAAGTCCTGGCACGCATAGGTATATCAGGGATTAAGAAATACTCTATTTAATACTTAAATAAAAAAGATAAAGGCAAGAAATTCTATCCTAAAGCCCTTCCTCAGGGGAGAGCACTTCATCCAGAACGGGCTTATTGCGAGTTATAACTCCTTTCTCCTCAACACCTCTGGGAGTCAAGTATGATTTGCAGCTTTCACAAACTCTTCTGCAGCTTTATAAAACTCATTTCTTCTCACAGTACCTGTGGTGAAAGCTCTGGGTAGTCTCCACGGTTGGCATCTGCTTTCTGTGGCGCTGGCAAAACGGCTGGATTGGCCAGCTTTAACCCAGGGATTTCTGGTTCTGTTCTCTGATCATCCGAAGATTTGTTTGTTAGACCTAGACACACAAAACCGCTCAGCACAAGGGATCAACGGTCTAGACAGCAGCTAGAAATTTATAAGTTTGCTGCATTCACTTACTGGTTGCACCTCCAAAAAGTGTTTCCATTCACAAAACATCAATAAATACACACCAGTGGTTACTTACAAAGTATCTTTTGGTATTAGCACTCTCCCTAATAAACAAGGAGGCTGCTAAAAGGCACGTGGTTTGTCTGGGTCTTTTTAAACTGCTGTTATTTTAGCTTCTCAATACAGGCAGTGAGATAATATCAATGGTAAATGTGCCTTCATACTGTAAAAAAGCTTGATATATCTCACAGAGAATCAAAACCAAGAGAGGATTCTCTTAGGCTACCATTTAGGTTTGGATTACCAGTATCTACATACAAATATAATTCAGAAAACAACTCACAGCCTCCAAATCTTAATCAATTAAAACAAAGCGTTGCTCTAGTCAAGATAAACATGAAGAGGGATACGGAATATATTTCTGATTAAGCAGAAACAAGTCACTGAAACAGGTCACATAAAACCACCCCACCGCTGCACTTGAATGGATACACCCAGTCATTGTCAAGAAAAACTAAAACTAGTTGTAAGAACGACAACGCTCTCGGTACTCCCGAGCCCCACAGAACACGTACTTTTCCACGGCTCCCCCAGGCTTGTGTACGAGATGACTCCACAGACTGCCAGGGCGGCAAACAGGAAGAGAATGACACTTCGCTGCAGTCGAGACAGCTGCTTCCATTTCTTGGGGGGAGAAAATAAGTAAGAGGAAGAACATTTAGCACGGCATGAAGAGCCAACTCGGTCAAAACCGAGCTCTTATCGGTTCCTTCAGAGCAAGAAACCCAAAAGCGAGGAGGTCTAATTTCACCCTCTGTTTCCAACCGCAGGCGCCCATTGCTTATTTTCTTTGACGACAGAGAAAATGGAAATACAGCGCGCTACATATGGCACAGCAGGCTCGGAGGAACATCAGAGCCACTGCCTGTAAGAACTTCAGAGGCAGCCGAGCGCCGAGATTCCCAGCGAGCGCTGCCGACGGCGCGCCGGCTTTCCTCGCAGCCTCGTCCGCCTCGGCTGCCTGCCCCGGCATCTGCCCAGATGTCAACCGGGAAACGAGCCAAAAGCCTCTTCCCCGCTCTCCAGCCAGGGAGGTGCTGCGGAACACAGATGCAAGACGAGGAACAGAAGAAAGTGGCAGGAAAACTAAAAATGTTGCGGTAGCAAAGAAGAAAGGTTCCGAACAAGCTCAGCACCAGCAGCTGGCCCAGCCAAGGCTGTCGTCCCGCCCCTGACTAAGGTACGTGGAGCTGTCACACAGAACAGGTCCTGCCACCACCAGTCAGGCCACCCTCCCACAGCAACGTGAAAATGAAGTCAACCAACAGAACCACAAACAAGACAAAAGCACAATGTTTTCAAGCTCAGTCCTGGGCAAAAATATACTTTTAAAACTGCACTATATACAACAAAATCCCTAAAAGCCAGACAGCAAATGCTACATCAGCCTGAGAGAGGTTTCCTCCATTTGGAAAGCGAGCAGCTGCAGTAACACATTAAGTGCCAAACCACCGTCTTGTTGGCTTTCCAACAGTCCCGTCAAAACTCACCAAAGCAACATCTTACTTCTGACCACTGCTTTCGGCACGCAGAGAGGGCACTTCAGTGCCAACGCTGCGCTGCAGCTTCCTACAAACCATCGACACCCCACAGCAGCTCCCATAGTCCTCGTCCTCTCAACAACAACCAGAAGCCACAAACGTTTCAGGGAAGACCCATGGATGTGCTCACGTTGCCCAGCCCCACCGCACACATTTCCTGTTTTCCTCGCACGCTGCTGACAGCACAGGAATCCAGCGGAGCCCTTCCCACACACACCACCAGGTGCTGGTCCCATTCCTCCACCTTCAGCTCCCCCTGTGCAGCGAACCCTGCCATCCCCTCCCAGCTGCAGGATGCCTGAAAGGCAGCAGCCCTGTGTTTCCCCAGGGTAGGACAGAAAGAGGCGTTCAACTTGCGGTGTCTGGGGATGGGCAAGAACAAGGCACAAGAACACACGAGGGCATCCACAACTATCCTACCTTTTTTTTTTTTTTTGGTGACAAAAAATAAAGATAAAAGGGTGAAAACATCTTTCATCATATTCCCACATTTCCCTGTTAGCAGAGAGACCAAAACAAATTAGAACATGGGAAGTTCCACCTCAACA
>NW_009706368.1:0-25351 GCF_000703405.1 Apaloderma vittatum | reverse complement strand
AGGTGGGCGCCATGCCGTGCCTTGGGCAGGCCGGCGTGCTGCCGGGCGCCCCAGCGCTGCGAGTGGGTGGTGCCGAGAGCCTGCAATGCAGGCCGTGCTTCGGGAAACTCCTTGCTGTGTGTCTGTGCTACGGCAAGAGGCTGAGAGCCAGGAGCCTTCAGCCTACAGCTGAGAGGGTTCAGGGGGCCTTATTAGTGCGCATAGACACCTGAAGGAAGAGCCTGACTCTCTCCAGGGGCACCTAGGGAGAGGGGCAGAGGCAATGAGCGCAAACTGGAGCGCAGGAGGGTCCATCTGAACATTGGGAAACACTTTTTTCACTGTGGGCAGCAATGGAGCGGGTTGCCCAGAAGACTCAGAGAATCTCCACTCCTGGAGATACTCAAAAGCCATCTGGATGTGGTCTTGGGCAACTGGCTCTAGGTGGTCCTGGTGGAGCGGGGTGGTTGGACCAGATGGTTCTCCAGAGCTCCCTTCCAACCTCAGCATTTCTGTGATCCTTTTACCTGGAAGTCCTTGGGTAACAATCTTCGCTGTGCGGGCAAGCAAGCCAGGTCATAAAGAGCAGGAGGCATTTAAAACCCAGGGCTGACGTCTCATTGTGACAAGTTTTCCTTCTGTCACTAGGAAGCAAACCTGTAAGACGCAAGGCTAACAACAAAGTCTTGGCAACATCTGGTGGAACTGGGCGCTCTCCTCTCAGCATCCTACAAGATGATAATTCCCCCAGTGCTCCTACCCCTCGCCAGGTAAAGCTTAATGAGTCCTGCTGTGAGAGGGAGAATAGGCTGAAAAAAAGCCTTGAGTCCTTCAGTTTCTTTGTTTTGTAGGGCTGCAGTTTGGAACTGTGGCTTCATAGGCCTGTAGAGCCTGGTGATTTACTTAAGTGTCTTTCTGTGGGTCAATCGTTTCCATAGATTACTCCAAGTCTTCTTCAATGGTTGTGTCTTTGGCCTTACCATGATGTTGACCATTTCAGTGCATACTTTCTCTTGAGGATATTGAAAGAAGTCTATCACTCTTAGGCATTGTCACAAGAGAGCTGAAGCTGAATGGCCTGAAAAGGGGCTACGTGTTCCAATGAGAATTAACTAATCCTCAGTCAATTTGTGTTTTGCACTGTGTTTGGGGTTTTTTTTTATTTTTCTAGGTTAAGAGGCATGCACTGGGAGAAAACTTTGGGGAGAAGAAGGAAGTGACAGTGGATTTGAGCAGGAGCCTCAAATCGGGGAACTGTACTTGGAGTGACTTGAACAAAGAGAACCAACACTGTCCTTTTGTGGAGAACTAGAGACTTCTTTTTCCAAGATCTTGCTGTAATTTGCTTTTATGTATTGAGTCTTCTAGGGGTGAGAAATCCTGCAATAGACTGAAACTCCACACTGATGGTTTCTCTACTTGCCTACCCCTGTTGGAGAAAGGAGAAAGAACATACTCTCTTTCTCTCTTGCCTTCTTAGCTTTGCATGTCTTATGTACAATGCAGACTTTGGCTTTTCTATTGTATATCAGCTTTTCTTGACTTATTGTAGAGTTCTCCCCTGTAGCAAATAAAGGTATTAAACTTTTGCTGACTGAATTTATGTCCTGGCAGTACAGTAGGAGTCTCCTGCTTGCTCAGTGCAAAGTTTTCTTTGGCGACAAGCATTCAAGTGCGTGTAATTCTGCTTTACACTAGCCCTAAAACTCAGTTCTGTACGCTGTCTCTAATGTGCCACCACAGAGCTGTTCAGAGAAGGGTCTACTTTGAATCCATGTGTACTATAAAGTGGGCTGGAAAGCTGCAGTTCTGGGCTGATGTATATAAGTATCGCTTCTGGAGTTCCGCTGCACCTACACGGGACTGAAATTAATGTTTGTAAAGGACTGTAGCATATTGCAAGGGTCTGACATGAGGCTGAGGTCCAAAATAGGATGAAACAGAATTGTGCATTAATATCTTGATGTTCTGTTGATAAGTCACTATACTTTCACAGAATCACAGACTGCTAGGATTTGGAAGGGACCTCAAAAGATCATCTAGTCCAACCCCCTTGCCAGAGCAGGATCCCCTACAGTAGGTCACACAGGAACGTGCCCAAGCGGGTTTTGAATGTCCAGGGAAGGAGACTCCACAACCTCCCTGGGCAGCCTGTGCCAGTGCTCCATCATCTTCACAGTAAAGAAGTTTTTTCTAATGTTTTTGTGAAACCTCTTGTGTTCCAGCTTGCACCTCTTGCCCCTTGTCATAACATTGGACATCACTGAAAAGAGCCTGGCTCTGTCCTTCTGACACTCACCCTTAACGTATTTGTAAACATGAATGAGGTCACCCCTCAGTCTCCTCCAAGCTCAAGAGTCCTGGCTCCTTTCCTCATAAGGGAGATGTTCCACTCCCTTCATCATCTCTGTGGCTCTGCACTGGACTCTCTCAAGCAGTTCCCTGTCTCTCTTGAGCTGAGGGGCCCAGAACTGGACACGATATTCCAGATGTCGCCTCACCAGGGCCTTCAACTCTCCCTAGCAGGGCCTTGAACTCCAGGAAGTTGCTTGGAGCCAAAAGGTGGAATGGGGTCTAAATGTAATGTCTGTGTCCTGTAACTGAGCTCAAATTGCCAAGGTTTGCCAGGCTGCCTTTTTCAGCTCATTCCCAACTCTAGGGCAGCAAGCCTCAGGACTAACAGCCTCTTCTCAGTTAAGATGTAGGTGAGGAACACCCTTCCCTGGGGACTGAGGTAGAACAAGGCCTGTGGATGGGATGTTCTCTGGATGGGGTCAGCAAGCAGTATGCACAGGAGGAGAGTTATGTTTGCAGTAGCTCATAGCAATGCTGGAAAGAACAGAACCTGCAGTGCTTATGTGAGCTTGCTTTATTTGCCTGGGCTATGAATATCTATAACAGACTTGAAAACGGGCTGATGGCTACTGGTTAGACAGGGTCACCACACAATGCAGGAGTGAGGCAAAAAGAGAAGGAACAGCAAGAAGCAGACAGTAAATAAGAATAAATATAATATTTCCTGGTATTCTGGCAGATCTGAGGGCTACCTTTCCCCATTTATGCATAGACAAGACTTCAGCTAAGTCTTTCCCAATGGCAAATGAGCCTGATTTACACTAGCTTTTTGTTTCATGTTGCATGATAGAAATCTCAAACTTGGTACACCTCTGAGGCTGTCTGCAGGGATATAGGACAGCTGCACAGAGAAGCAAGGCAGAGTTAAATCTGGGATAGTGGTGTTGGATGAGGGGTTCTCTGAAGGATGGGTGCCAATGTGAATAGAGGTGTTTGAAGGAATATGCAGGGTGTCTGAACTGCACTGAAAAGTCCTGAGATGTAATAAAGAGTGTTTTGCAGGTCTTCAAGCCTGCACAAGGCTGGAAACTGCTGGGCCTGTTTAGAGGTGGAGAGAAGATCCAATGTGTGTGCTCCTGCTCCCCAGCTCCCTCTGCTCCTGCTCCCCAGCTTCCCTTCCCCAACCTCTCCTTTCCCTTTCACTCTGGGAGACCCCTACAAGTGACCTGTGTCTAGAGACAAGCGGGAGTGGTAGGTAGACATTTCTGTTGTGCTCAGCTGTTGATGCTGTTTGGACTTGGGCTGCGGGCCATGCTTCCACTTCTCTTTTCCTCTCTGCTGCCGTCCTCAGTTCCAAATCTTGAGAAAGCTGTCCCAGGATCCAGTTGCAACGGCCATGCCATCTGCGGTCACTCCCAAGCAGCTCACTCTGTTGTCATGGCCAGAAAGGATTCCTATGAAGGAGAAAGAAGAGTGTTCAGGAAAAGAAGTTGAGCCCCAGAGAGGTGAAGGGATTGACCACACCGAGGACACGCGTTGTAGACTGGCCTACCTACAGCCCTGTGTGTTGCTCTGTCCAAGCACAATGTGTATGTGGCTCATAAGAACAAACATGGAGAAGAGCATTTGTGCATGGATTATAATCACCAGCTCTGGGACCAACAAAAGAAGGTCTGGCTAGCTGAATCCTTATATTTGCTTTCACCCTGGAGCGATGATAGGACTAAGAAAGGACGATGTCCTTGATAAGACTGAGAAATAGCAATCCTATCCAGAGATCCTAACCTAGGATCCAGACATATTGGATGGAAGCCCAAGTCTATGCTCAGCTCGGTGTCTGTCTGTCAAGCGGCACCGTGAGTTGCTGGAACTGGCAAACAGCAGAGATTATGAGAAAGTGGGAAATATTACTGGTGCTTGTGAGCAGCGATAGCTAACAGACACCTTAATGCTCTTTTTCTCCCTTGAAACAATGCTGTTTAAAGGCTTGACTTTCTTAACATTAAAAGCAATAGTTCTACTCAAAAGAGAGTTGTACTAGCTACGGTTGTGCTGCTTTAGTGCAAGAAAGCTTTGTTAGGTTTCAGTCAGTACAGGATGTGTCCCTTTCAGGGAAAATAAAGGCCTTGTCCTTGCCTTGGTAGGGACGGGACACCTTGCAGGGAATAAAGAAGGGCCTCCAGGAGCCACTCACCCACACGTTCTGCTTTCAGGGAATCCCAGATGTTGCAGTTGAAGTCATCATATCCAGCAAACACGAGGCGCCCGCTGCGGGAGAACGCGACTGACGTGATTCCACAGATGATGCTCTCGTGTGAGTACACTATGAGCTCCTGGTCTGCCCGGAGGTCAAAGAGACGGCAGGTGGCATCGTCTGAGCCGGTGCAGATGGCTTCACCATTAGGGAAGAACTGAGGAAGGCACACACCAGATCTTAATCAGGCTGTGCCTTGCAGCTTTTCTACAAATCTTTGCCTCCCTGCCAACCATCGGGAAGCCACAGAGGTAAGAAAACTCAGTGGGACAAAACTCTGGATCCTAAAAGTTGAGTCTGCTGAAGGAGGAGACTGAGGCTTCTCTGAAGATCTCATAAACCCACCTTAAGAAAGCAAGTGACCTAGGGACTAGACCTATTGCAAGATATCCTTGTGCTTGAAGAAGGATTATTGTCTCTAACTCCAGCCCTATCAAGTGTCTGCCCATTACCCCCAAGATGGGGTATGGCGTGATTCAGAGCTGTGATAGCCTTCATCTGTTTGATCCTCATACCCTAACCTTCTCACGCACGCTTCTTTTCTGTGTCCTTGCTCTGAGGAGCAAAAAAAAAAGCTCCTCAGGATCAGGTATGGCAGAAAACTGTACAGGTGGCAGAGTAGCCATGAGACAGGTGAGAAAAGCTGTGATAACTGAAGTCAGCAGAGGGTGGTTGAAGCAGCTGGAATTGCAGGAAGCTGGCAGACTCATTTGGTTAACACCCCAGGATTAAACTGCCTTGTTTCTCGTCTTGCTACCTCTAGGGCTCTGGTTTGAATCCTTGTCTCTGAGGGGGATACTTGACCCCAAATGTCTGAACCATGGGCTCAAACAATTGCTACGAGCAAAGATCTGCCAGCGCCTGTGTCAGCGTGCTGGCCTCCACAGACCACGGTGCTCTGGCTGTGTTTTGAGTCAGACCTAGATGCTTTGGTGCTCCAGTGCCCAGGAAGAGTCAGCCTCCAAATTTCACTGAACCCAGGCCCCCCCTGCTTCAGGCTGGGTGATGGGACCAAGGCCTCCTGAGACCCTTGCTCCCCACACAACTGTGAGTTTCTTTCAACCTTGTCCCAAGACCCTGTTTCAGAGCTGGTCCACCCTCCATTTTTCTTGCCTCCCAACACCATGCAGACAGCATACATACGCTGATGGCATTGATATCAGACTCGTGCCCTGAGAAGGTCTGACGGCAGGTGCCCTCCCGCACGTCCCACAGTTTGGCAGTAGCATCGCAAGCCCCAGAGATGAAGAGTTTGAAGTCTGGGGAGACGGCCAAGCTCATGCAGTCTCCGGTGTGTCCCAGGAACACAGTCTTCTGCTGCCCTGTCTCGATGTCCCAAAGCCCGCTGTGGGAGAGGAGAGTGCTTCTCAGAGCCAACTCAGGCAGAACAGATCTACAGCTGGGCTGAAGAGCTGTCCCACTCGCAAGCAAGTGCAGGGAAGGCATGGGCTTGGCTGCAGCATGGGAAAATGTGTGAGAGTATTGCTGTTGTGGACAACAGGAGATATTCTTTGCCAAAGCACAGTTAGACTAAGGCTGGGGGCTGTGAGGCTTGACCCCATTTCCACAACTGTGACAGTCGAAGGGAATGTTTAGAGGAGGTAAGAGAGACCACAGGCAAACAGCTGAATAAAGTCTGCTGTAGCCACTCTCACAGGTTGCATGGGCCATGTTCATGAGGATCCCACATCACAGCCAGGCAAACAAGCCCCATGTAACCTTGCTCTCTGATGGAAATGCCACACTCTGACTTGTCCTTGGTCAAGAGGTTCTTCCAAAGCAGGTGTTGGGATTGAGTGGGGGTGAATACAGACTCAGCACTACTCAGCGTCACAGCACAGTGAAACCTGAGAGCCAGGAACCAAAGGATGCAGGCACTGGCTTTGCAGGTGTCCCTTACATACAGGGCAAGACTTGAGAAGTGGAGTGCAGGTGTGGGCTCCATGTAAATTTATGGGGTTTTCTATCCTGGGATGAATCACACTGCTTTATGAGAGCTGACAACATGGTTCATTCTTCTTCACTGATAGAACTGCATCTGGACCTGGCCTAACTGGGGAGAGAAGCACTTGTTCTGCCAAGGGAGGAAGAATGGATCTGGCTTTCTGAGGTGCTCTTTGTGGCCTCCCTGTGTAGGAGCCCTTTGTCCTTGGGTAGTGGCCTGCTGCAGAGCAAAAGGACTGCGCTCACTGACGTGTGCTGTGCCTCTAAGAGCTAGTCATGTAGCTAGGATGCAGAGGATAACACTTACCATGTGGTATCTCCAGAGCTAGTCACAATATTGTTGTCATCAAGAAATCGGCAGCAGGAGAGGTAACCTGGGAAGTGGGAACAAGCAAATATGAGAAACTGGGCAGGGCTAGAAGAGTGAGCTTTGGAAGCAGAAGGCAGCCAGGTTACAAGCAGGGAGCACACACACCTGTATGGCCTGAGAGCTCCCTGCTCACTTTGACATTGCCTTCACGACTCTTGAGGCTGTAGATGGAGCACATGTTGTCAAGGCCCCCACAAGCCACGAAATTTCCTGAGGGGGCATAGGCACAGGTCATGACCCAGGAAGAACGCAAAGGGATGGCGTGAACCTGGGAGGACAAGAAACCATGTTGGGACTCTGGCACCAGAGAGAGCAGGATGAGGGCAATAGCTGCAAGGGGACCCACTCCAGCATCCTGGTTTGCTGCAGCCATCTGACTCCTACCTTGTTAGTTGTGTACGTGTCCCACACAATCAGTTTCCCATCTTGTGAGGCACTGACCAGAAGTCTATGAGAGAGAAACAAGATTATGTTAGTAGCTCTCTTCCTATCAGAGCCTTCTTGCCCTTCATACCCATGTGCTGCCCTGCACCCAGCAGATCAGCAGCATCTCTCTCACTTGGAGTCTGTGGACCAGTGCATGGCATAGATCTTCGCCAGGTGCCCACGCAGGGTCCTTCGGGTCCGCATCTGGATGCGGCCAACCACCTCTACTCCAGACACAATCTGAGGAAAGAGTAGGGAGACAGAAAGAGTTAATCTTGGTCTGGCAGGACCTTTACTGCTGCTCACATCTCTGCCTCCTAAATCTACTTCCCAACTGAAGAGAGTCCCCTTTGGAGTGGTTCTAGCTGATGCCCACACACACACACCTGCCCAGCCAGCCCTGTCCCTTACCTGAGCAAGCGTTGTGTCTGCACAAGCTTTCCGGGCATCCTGGAGAAGAGACAAGAGCAGATGAGAGAGAAAAAAGCTGTGTGATGAAGGTAATGGGAAACAAAATTCAGGGACATAGCCTAGGGGCTGCTAGAAGTAGGAACTATGGCTTTGCTGTGTTTGGATTGTGGCCAGCACTGGCGAAACCTGGTCTGTGATCAGGGCACCTTTGCACCAGTCAAACCTCAAGAAGGTGAGCCAAAACTGTTCAGCATCCAGGTCCCCATGCTACACCCTTTCCATGGACCCTCCCACCTGGTATAACACCAACTGCTTCCCAGAGAGAAGAGGTGTCCTTTGGACACACCACACTCTTTGGCCCCCTGCAGACACAATGCTCGTGGCCACTTCCTTCTTACTATTTGTGCCCTCTCTTTTCTCCCCTTCCCCCCAACCTTGCTATGGAGATTGCCATTAGCACTTAAAGGGCTGTAAAGAACTGCAAGAGGGCTCCAAGGGCGTAGGTGAAGAAAGCTTAACTCCCAACTTGTGGCTGAGGAGGAGAGCTTGGATACAGAGGGAGGAGTAGACACTCAGCATTCACGACTGTTGTCAGCATTACCGCAATCTGCTTCTTCAGCTGCTCAGCCTCCTGCTTCATCTGTTCCATTTCCCCCATCTTTCTGACCTAGGGGTGGCTCCTCTGTGTGGGGCAGCCTCAATTCTAGGGAGACAAATCGGAGAGAGATGTGAGGTAGAAAGGGCACTAAAATGACTGCTCAGTTATGCAAATATATGTGTCTCTGATAAAAGCTTAGCAACTATTTCTTGGCTTGAACGCTTGGTAATATCATGCTATATCTGGTCAAAACCCTTAGCATTTGGGAAGATCATACTGGGCTCACATGGTCTGGTATCCTGCTTAAATGTACACTGCAAAGCTGAAGATGTCCAAAGTCTCTTGCTCGTGTTCTGGCCACACTTATTCCCACACCTCTTTATTTTTGACTTCTCCATTCCAAGCCTGACCAAGCCCTAAGTCCTCTTCATCAGCTTCTCCCAGTCCATGGCTAAGCTGTCCATCTCAGCTACAGGAAGAGTAAACTTGATGGGGAACCCCAGTGGCTATTTCCTATTGTTTGTCCTAAGCAAAGCATCACTAGGCAGTGCCCAACAACTCTTTGACTATCAAGATAATCTGGGGGCTGCTGAGGTATTCTGTAAGAGTTCCCTTCTAGTTTCTCATTTAAAAAAAAAAAAAAAGTGAGTGCCTAGGAGAGGATCTAAGAGTACATAAGCAGATAAAATGATATTTCTCCTACTTTCCCAGCCCTAGATTTTCCTTGATATCCACAGCCAGAGGCAGCACTACTGTACACAAATCCTTTAGGGACTTTTCTTCTGTCCACACTTGTCCACACAATTTTTATGCTCCTGTCAAAGTTTAGCATCTTCAGTACACCACGGTGATGAGTTCCACAGCTTAGTGGGATAGTCTCAAAGCTCCTGGTTCTATTACTCCCCAGTGGCACTAGTTCCCCTTGGCGGTCCTTAACTTTTGAATTAGAAGAATCAGCAAACAATTTCTCTCTATTCACCTCAGCATCACTTGGTATTTTATAGATCTTTGTCCTATCTGTCTTCATCCATCTCTTTTCCAGACTGTAGAGCACACTCAGTCATTCCTCCCATGTAAGCTGTTGTATCCTATCATGCTTGTTGTTCTCCAAGCCCTTTTCAGTTGTTTACAGAGTATAGCTGCTATGTTTTTGCTGAAAGAGCAGTGAACCAGAACTGTAATCCATATTCAAGATACAAGTGCACTGTACGATTATGCACATCTCTGCTTTGTTCTCTCTTCCTTGTTAGGTGCTTCACCAGTGATTCTAGCATCTTCCTTTCTTGTAGACAAATCTAGTCTTTAATTGCTTCAATCTTTCTTCTGAGTAGGTGTCAGTGTCCAGATGTGTTCATCATTAGAACCAGCATTTTGCCCCAAGGCCAAAGAATGCTCCAACATCATCCGCAGAATTTTTCTTAGTCCCTGTGGGTCACTGCAGCTCTGTTCCCCTCTGGTCTGTTGCCTGAAGGTCTCATTTCTTTCAGCCAGTAGGGCTTTGCATCCTTCCGTGCCAAGCTGCTCTCTTGCTGTGGGCAAGCACATGCAAATAGCTCCCAAGGCTCACCTCTGCTCGTTGCTTTGTAGAGCTCTTTGAGTTTCCCTCCAGAATCCATACCTTTGAATGCTTCTGTGGCTTTCCTTTGATCCTCCAGGCAAAGTGAGTTTCTGCTTAATCAATGACTCCTACAGCGTGGCTTTGAGTGTAGGAAAGAGAACGAGATACAGGTTTCCCCTAGCTCTTGGGAGGCATGAGCTTGTCCAAGAGGGAGACTGTGTCAGGTTATACTTTGCATAGAAAGACTTGTACCTGCTGCCTGCAAGCCCAAAGATCCACAGCACTGCTGCCTCTCCCCTGCTCCCTGCGCATGCACTGGACGTGGCTGCTGGTTCAGTTTGCTGGCCCCAGCACACAGGGATGGAGCAGGAGAGGAGCCCAGGGCTGAACTGGTAAAACCCAGAGGAATGTGCCGCAGCAGCAGCTTGGGGCTGCCAATCTCAGCTACTCTGAAGGGTGGGGACAGGCCAGAACCCGAATTGCGCCTTTCCCACATTTTTTTTTTTGCCGTCTTGTTCTGACAGAACAGTGTTGAAGGGATTCTTTCCAGAAAGGATGCATAGCTGCACTTTGTTGAGTGATGTTGGCCATGAAAGCCCACCTGCATGCACTTCTCCTTCGGGAAGGGGCCAGGCACACCACACCATATCTCAGCTAACTGACAGACTGGGGAGATGCTGGAGAAGGCCTTGCAGCTTTCAGCTGGAGGTTGCACATCCTCGTTATCTTGTGGCATTTGTCCCTTAGCTTTGGGGTGCAGTCAAGCTGCAGAGACTGCATCCAGCTCTGATCACTGCCTACCAGCACACCAGGTGACTGAACTTCCAGTCACCCGGCAGAGACCAACCCTACTATCATTGTGGTCCACACCTTCCCTTTTCTCAGTTTTCACTTGGACTAATCCTACCCTCCCTCCATCAACCCTAAGATTGCCTTTTCCTGCTGGGCCGCCACTTCCCTCTGACTCTCTCCTTCCAGTCTTCTCCACTTGGTCCCCAAGCTCTCCAAGCTGTTATTTCACACATCCTTGACCATCTGAGAAAACTGTCTGTCCACTAGCCCTAATCTGTCTTTGTGGACTTCTGGTTTTTCCCACCCGGACCTGCATGGAGATAGGAGCCTTGTTCTCCCTCTTCCTTCCAGTTTCTGCCCCAGCTGAAGCTGGCTGCACACATCCTCCCCGTTATCCATTGGATCTGCATCTCTCTTGCTTTTTCACCATTCTCTTCCTCTTTCCCATGTGTTTCTCTCTCAACTCTGGCACCGGCACAGGAGCGCCAGTTCACAGGCATCTGCTCTGTGAAGTTGCACAATCAGATGAGGGGCTTTCAGAGCCAGTAGGCAGATCAAAGGGCAGGGGCACAATGTCGAGGACGGATAAAAAGGGCTAAATATAGAGAAGGTGCAGCTCAGGTTCAGGACTCTGTCCGAACCTTTAAATCACTTTGAGGGAACACTCTAAATGAAGTTGGGAATTGTTCTCAGCCTCTGAAGGACAAGGAGCCACAGACGAGCGATAATAATAGCTCCAGCTTTGCCTGTCACCTCCACCCATCATGTCTCAGTGCAATTTGTGGAGAGCAAGTTACCTGGTACCCAGAGGAGTGCAGCTGCCTCCCAGGAGGCCCACAGCAGGTGTGCAAAAGGAGCAGATCATCATGGTCATGTAAATTTAGGACAGGAAATGAGGGAACCAAATGGAGGAAGATCAGAGGAAAGGGAACGGGAGTTTGGAGTCTGGCCAAGGCACGTTCCTGCCATGACCAGTGAGACCTCAGGGATGCACATTTCTTGTGGATACAGCTCATGGTAGCTGACCAGCCTGGTCTTAATGGGAAATGCTTCTAAATGGTGCATGCTCAGAGCTTTCTGGAAGTAAGGGCTCTTTCAGGTGGATGTTAAGCAGTAGAGGAAACCAAGTGCTTAGGTACCTTTGAAAAAGCAATTCACCACTACCTGCCTGGCACTGCAAAGAGCTACTGACAGGGGCACTTTGGCACCAGCACTGATGCAGAGGTGTGCCGCTTAGAAGCATCACTGAGGAGCACGGCACAGCCAAAGAGATCCTGGGCTCAGTTGGTTCATGCTAGCCCCCTTCTGAGCTCTGCTGTGCCTGTGCTCATCCAGTTCACGGCTCTTGGCTTTTGAAATCATGTTTCATTTCTTTTGCTCTCCAACATGACAGTTCTTTTCCCTCCTGCCTTTTCTGACGTACTTGCTGGACGTACTTGTTGTAGCCCTCTTGTTTGTGGGCAACGAGACCTCGACCCATTCTGAGCACAGAGGTGTCTGTAGCTGATCAAACTCCTCTACTGTGATGTGAGGCTGAGGTGGGGTCTGGAATCATTTGCCTTCTGCCTTTTGCTGCCACACTATGACTTTTCGGGCAGGGGCCATGCCCCTTGCATCATTCCATGGTAGGGGCCCAACCTGCACCCCAGGGACTGTCCCACTGAGCATCACTCCCTTGTGGGGTTCAGGACACAAGTGATGGGTGGGAAGAAAGGAGAGGTGAACCCCCTTATTTCCTGCACTCAGGGTAGCTTCCCCCCCACCGGTGAGGGAGAGGTCCCTCTATGGGATGCTGGGAGGGGGCTGTAAATAGAAAAGGGAAAGGTGCAGGAGGAAGGACTGAGTATTAACAGGCAGCATCCCTGGGTCTCTGTGTAATCCGTGGCTGGCCTCGCATGCTCGCCCTGGTGACCCTGGGCTCCTTGCAGAGCCGGATACAGAGATGATCCCCCCTCTCCTGTGATGGAGATCAAAGGCCAGGGTAAAATTACCCTGCTCTGCTCCTTTTTTCCTGAGGGCTCCTTCTCCATCCAGAAAAGGAGCCAGTGGCAAAGAGGTGTGCATGGGGGTGCACTGGGAAAACAGGACTGTGTGGGTATTGAGTGCCAGGTCCCTCAGCAGAGGCATTATCCTCCTTTTGCCCTCTGGAAACTGGTGAGATTTACTGATCAAGGGGAGAACAAGCAACCCCATCCCAGTGCAAAATCCCTCATCATTGTAAAGACATCTCAGCGCGAACCTCAACTCCTTCCCCACCATGATCTTCCCTCCCACATTCTCTGATGGGATCATCCCTTGTACAAAGACTCCCCACAGAATCACACCAAAGAAGCTCATGGTCCCGGGTGCCAGGCTCACCAAGGTGACCTCAGGCATTGCAACAAAGCAGCATCCTTACCGAGATCTGTAGAGTGAAGTGGATTGCAGTCCCTCCTGGATGGGACCCTCACAGCCTGCCTCTCCTGCTGAGAATAGCTCCCTGCCAGCCAGAAGCCCGTCGTCCCCGTGCGGTCTCCAGCCAGTCCTGCCCGTCCACCCAGCGAGTCCTTCGTTCCCTCTCTGCTCCTCAGCCTCTCCCAGGACTGATCTCCCCATGGGGAGCTGGAAGGCTGTGGACGGGAGGGGTTGGGGGAGGGCTGATTCCAGGAGCAGCGTCAGGCAAATTAAATCAGACACCAGAGACTTGGGGAAATCGGATTGGGACGTAATGCAAAGCAGGTGGATGGGGAGGGGTGAAAAGAGAGAGTAGCACGCTGCTCCTGAAGGGAAAGAAACCATCACAGGCAGATTTGACTCCCTCTGTTTATATCAGCAACAAACTAATAAAGTGAAGATTAGCCAGAACAGGCTAGGATTATCAGCCACTGGGGCAGGGCTTGCTGCACCTCAGAGTCCACAGGAATTCATGTTTTCCCCAGGACAGTGTGCCACTTCTGTCCTAGGCAGGGCGGGAAGTGGGATGATGCCACCCATGGTGGCCCAGCCAAGGGAAAACCACCCTGGCAGAGCCAGGGTCACACCCTCTCTGGGCGGGAAATTGGGCTCTGCATGGGGAAAACAGAACTGGGCACAGGGGCCAGGGGTGGCAAAAGATTTGGTGGCATGCCTTTTGGCAGCCACTTTAGTGGGATGCTGCGAGGGGATTATCTTGGCCTCAATCTCTTTTAATCTCTCCCGCAGCTTTGGCCCAAGCCTGAGATAAATACCTTTTAACGGATCTCATCTGACGTCAGGAGGCCATCAGTCTAATCACCCAAGCTACCTTTGGGCAAAGCAAGCCAGAGATGTGGACACTGGCCCCTCATGCCCCAACATGTCCTCATCAAGCAGGAACCATCCAGTGCCCCCATATAAATCATTGGGATAGATGTGTGAGTGCTAGGATGTGATGCAGGGAATTCGAAATGCACACTTCAAACCATCCTTTTCCTGTGCCTTAGAGAGGACAGAAGGTAAAAAGGGTTGCCAATGCCGGTTTCCCAAGTTTGCACCTTAAGGACAGACTTTCCTTTCCACTCTGTTGCCAACAGCAATCACCCGCCCACGTCTTACACCAACGGCCCTGTCCCTCCACATTTCTTCCATCTGAACTGCAGTTGGGCTCTCCACGCACAACTCTCATCAAGGCTTGAGTTTGTCATGACCACAGATTGATCTCTGGCTCTAATGCTTCCCAGGAAAAGGGTCACTGCTCTTTTTGATACTCCATATCCACCCCATTCAATTCCTGTTTGGCTACAAAATAATCCCATCTCGCAACACTAATCCCCTGGGCAGTGACAGCAGATTGTATCAGGGTGGAAAATGATAAACAAAGTATCTCTTCTGCTTTCAGGGGCAATTTGGTGCATGGCGAGAGAGAGGAAAAAAAAAAAAGAGGCAAACGTGAAGAGGGAAACGTGAGCATATAGTGCTGTTTCTTAAAGTCACTCTCCACCATTACCAGGGGTCAGTCATGGCAGAACTGACTTTCTCTCTTGTTCTCCCTTGCTGGAAGTAGCCAACAACTGGGCAAATACTTTGTTTTCTTTTACTGAGGGCTCAGTTTCTTTCCATCATTTGTTAATTAAATTTCCATCAGCAATCAGTGTGCGTGTCTGCCTCCTGGTGCACACAGTTACGCTCCCACCAACAGCTGTGTACAACATTTTGCTTTTATTCCATGTATTCACAGTCCCTCTCCTTCCCTTTCTCAGACCAACTGCAAGGTTCTGGGGTTTGCAGGTACCTAGGAAATTCAGAGACCTCTGTTTTGAGTTCCTGAATGGGAGACAGCCCTTGCTGAAACACCCCAGGCTCCTCCTCCCCTTCTCAGATTTGTCCCTGGCTGACCAAGAAGCTGGCACTGAGAGGACTGGAGTAAGGAGACCCTACATTTTTACTTCTGAGTGACACAAACACGCTGGTAAGGCAGGGAAGAAACTTCCTGGTGTCACTGTCTTTAATAGTCTGTCCCTGCTTCCATTTTTCAGACTGTTGGGATGTCACAGAGAAGAAAGCTGCACCCCTCCCCATCACTACGGCTCTAGCATGCTAATACACTGTTCCAGGCCTCTGCAGTCCCGGTGCTACGGTGACCTGCCAGGCCATGGTGTGTGCCAGTCCTGCCCCAGGGGCCTCCTGTGTTCATAACTCATCTCTGGCCCGCACATCCTTGGGGTGCGGAGTCCTGTCCGAGTCAGGCTTGTGTCTCCGGCTCTTGGGCCTGTCTCCGCCGTTGGGAACAGGAGGCTCTGATGACGATCTGCCATTTCGATCAGTTCTCTGACGTTCTTGTCCATCAGGCTGGTCCTGCTCCACAGTCCTCTGCTCCATCAGTTTCTCTGCCTTCAGCCGTTCCTGCAGCCATGGAGACAGAGACAATGTGAAACCCTCCCTGCTAGAGTCTTGGCTTTGCTCGCAGGGGCTGACAAGACATATTTTATCTTCACCGCATCCACCCAGTGCCCCCCAGAACTCAGTCTCTCTTGCAGGACCCATCACAGGCTCATCCCTCCCCATGTACTTTGTCAGAGGACAACCCCCAGCTGCCACACTAGGCCCTGCCCCATGGGAAAGCCCACAAGCCATTCCTTGGAGGGATTTGATCTTGCTCGGAGGTATCTGTTTCTCCTGCCTGATCCCCTACCTGCTCAGCATGCTCCTGGGAGTGTGTATACCAGAGAGCAATGGCACAACGCCGTCCACGCCTCACTGCCCACACGCCGTGGGGGTTCTCCTTGCCAGAGCTGAAGGCTACGAGCCTCCCACACTTAGGGTGCACCTCAGCCTGCCAGGAGAGAGAGAAGAGACAATGAAGCCAGTACACCCCTGCTCTGGGGCACATGGCCCTTCTACAAGGTCATGCTGCTTCTGGGAACATGGAAGAGCGAAGAGCTGCTAGGCATCCACTGCCAGTCCATCAACAAGGTAGACCTTGGGGAGGGACAGAGAGAATCAGAGGGACAGCCCAGGTCAGGGACACCCACAGGCTGGAAGAGCTTGGAATATCTCAGCTATGGAGGAGTTAACCTTTCCTCTGTCTGAGATTTGCCTCAATTTGCCTTTAGGTGCCCCTATTTGAATCTGCCACAGCACCAGCACTGGATTTTTCTGGGAGTGGTGGGATCCAGTAACCAACTAGTTTCCTCCCACCCAGACTAAATCTCACCCTCAGTCCTCTCCCCTTCTTTCGACCAGTCCCAGACTTACTGTAACAGTCACAGTGTTCATTTCAGTGAAGAAAAGGCCTCCGCCTTGGAAGTCATCATTGAGGTAGAGAATGCCACTGAGGACAAAGAGAGGACATACAGACAGTGAAACTACCCCACACTCCTTGTCACAGGAGGCTGTGGATACCAGAGGTTCAAAAAGCAAGGAGACCAGCTAACAGGAGAATCCATCTGGAGGTATTAAACACAGCAGTGCCTAGCTCAGGGCCACAGGAGCCTAGAAGAGCATGCCAAGGAATTAGCTCTAAGCGCTTGTCCTGTTTTGTTTCGGTTTGCTTTTCATTCCTCTGCAGCATGTAACTGTGGCACCACTGTGACAATGCCCTGCGACAGACAGATCTTGGTTCTGACCTGGGATGATGTTGCTTATGTTTTAAGATTGGGAATAATCCAAAGCCCGGAAGAGCAGACTGATCAGCAAAGAAAGAGTCTTAAGAGTCAAGGAACTTCAGGGTAACGTAAGAATGGTTAAAAAGAGGCTTAGTGCGCACTGAAAAAAAAAATTAAACCAAGATATTTCTTTACTAATGTCAGACAAAAGGAGAAGTAGTGACACCACTGTGCAGCGCAGGGGAGATCACAGTCAGCTATGTGAAAGAATGGACAATAAACTACTTTAGTTACTCTTGGTATTCAATTAAGCTGATAGAAAGCGTCAGAAAAACAACGGAGGCTCATTAACAGGACAGCGAGAGAGAAATAGAAATCAACACTGCAGCTACAGAAGCAAAACGTTAAGGACATGAGGACAGTGAGAGGATTACCAACCCTGAAACCTAAGAAGTTATAGCTCTTCTGCCATAGTAACACTGTGAAGTCAGGATAGTAATACGACTGGAGAAAAGCAAGGATAGCTCTCACACACACAGAAGGGCAGGAACGTAGGGATTAATGGTTGAAGCATAAACAGGCCTGTTAGCCTGACCTCAGCAGTCTGCAGGGCTTCAGACTCGAGGAGAAGGATAACTGAAGGACAAGAGGTAAATGGAAAATGCATTTTAAGAAAATGCAACATGGGGGTACTAAAAGCAAATCCAGCTAGCCACACAATCTTTGACAAAACAGTTGATTTCCCAGGAAAGACAACATGCTCGCTCTCAGCAGTTTGGATTCTGGTAGAAATACGCAGAACAGTGCCAGTAGAGAAGTTACTAATGAACAGAGAGAAAGTGAAGAAGGGCACGTGAACAGCACACGGTGACCAGCACACCACTGGCACCAAAGGAGAACTGTTTGCCTGGAGGAGAATCAGTGGAACTCTTGGATCCCTGGGTCCAAACCCATTCAATGGTTTCATTAATTACTATAGCAGAAATACACAGAAAAGATCCCTGGAGGTTTGGAGCACAGGGACCTTTTTCCAAAGGACACTGGAAGCGCTCAGCCCTTGTGAGTTGGTTGGTCAGTCTCCTGGAAATAGCTCAGTGGCACAGATCCCAGGAAGGTATCTTAAAGTATGTTCAGGTAGAAGTCAGAGAAGAATAATACCCAGGGAGAAGTGAGGTGACAGGATACCTTTCCCACAGGAGGGACAGAGATCTAACAACTTACATGACAGAATCTGGTAACTTTACAAGTTGACTGTACCAAGTCAATATTCCTAACAGAAGGGAAATGGCCCCAACGATACTGGAATTCCTGTTAAGTCTGACAGCCTTACTACAGCCTGCTCAGAGAAGACTTCTGCTCTGGGTAACAGCTACCACTCAAAGAAAAGCTAAATGAGATTTCTGGATGCCTAGGGATGGGACGGTAAATAGGAGGAATCAATTGTAGTGAACTGACCTCATTTGGTTGGCAGTGTGCAACAGCTGTCACCATCTTTAAAATATATTTCACGTTCTTTCAACAAAACCTGCCACAGGGTGGAAACAAAACCTCTCATGTGGAATGGAAAAACCCAACAAAAAGTGAACCTCGAGAGAGATGAACAGAGAGAATAGTCACTGAAGTACAGTGACTGCTCAAACAAAGGAAATCCAAGGAGTTTGATTTTCCTTCTCCTATAATGCATGGAAGACTGCGAAAACAGATGTTGATTAGAAGAAACAGACTGCTCTAAGGGCTGAAAGTGAACTAGTACTCTGGTAGACCCATAGGACAAAAATTTGATATCTCGGTTCTAGTCTATGCAGCCTCCCAGCCTCATTCTGCTGCCTGTTAATGCAGGCTGTGAGGAGGGAGAAAGGGCAGGTCTTCTTCCCAGCCTAGGAAAGGTGTTTCACACCTTGTTCTGAAGCCACTGATGCAGCCTTCTGCCTGATGCTACAGTCACAGCTGGCTTTGAGACAGTCACCTGGTTTCTCTAAGCTGCACTCATCCTCTGATGGGGCCAGAGAGATGTTCTGACATTCCCATGATGTAACACAGGTCCCCTTCTTCTCTTACCTGTAGTCCCTGTAGATGTAGGCAGGTGGTTCCCTCCAGCACTCTTCCCCCTCAGGGTCCAAGAGACAATTATCAGCATGGACAGGATGACTAAGATCCATGCGACCCTCCTGTTCCTCTGAAAAGGGGAGATACAAAAAGGAATGTGGACATTTTCAGTTTCAAGAAGGACTAAGGCAGAGAGAGAAAGGGGCACAGTGAGAGTAAAGGGAAGAGATTCTCCTGAAAGCACATGGCTGGGACTGAGAAGACTCTCCAGGAGACAGAGACTAAAAGAGTGAAATATTCTTTACCATCTACAGCAGTACGGCACACAAGGTGTGTGAATGAGAAATGGAGTTTCCTTCCAGGAGTAAAATAGGACTCTATGATTTTTCGCGATTTCTCACTGGCCTGCAGAAGCAATTTGGCATCTCTCGAGTCCACGTCCCCACTCTGGGCCAGCTTCAAATCAAAAATAAGTCTGTTAGAATACTTACATACAAAGACACTCAACACATGATACACGTACACAGTACAGAAGAGACCTATGTAAAATCCTGTGGTCACACATGTAAGAAAAGAACATGTTTTCTCAGGTAAATATGTCAGTAGTACACCTGTACAGCACAGCAACTCTTTCCTTCTAATCAGCACATGAAGCCACATCTGGAAAGCAGCATCATTTTGGGTACCCCAGTACACAAGGTACACTAGCAAACTGGAGTGAGTCTTCAGTCAAGGGTCTTAGCATGGCAGGGGTATTGGAGCATGACTTCAAAAAAGAGGTTGAAGGAGTTGGCTTTCTTCAGTCTAGAGAAGAGAAGCCAAAGGAGAATCTAACTACAGTCTCCTGTCATCTAAAGTGGGGGTTATAGAGAAGATGGAGCCAGTATCTTCTCACAGCGAAACACTGGAAAGATAAGAGGCAACAGACAAAAGCTGCAGCAAGGGAAAATTTTGCTAGATGTAAAGAAAAATTTACTCCCCAGTGAGAGCACTGACAAGTGCCCAGAGAGGCTGGGGAATCTTCACCCTTGGACATGTTCAGGATTTGCCTGCACAAAGCCCTGAGGGATCTCATCTACCTCTGGAGTTAGCCATGCTATGAGCAGGGCATTGGACTAGAGATCTCCAGAGGCTCCTTCCACCTGAATTCTCCAATTCTAGGCTAAGTATGTCTGTAAGACTCCTACATAAGGGTAAGTAGCAATCCCCAAACCCCATCACACAGGAGAGAAAGCACTCGTCAAGCCGTCCATGCACAATGTGCCTAAACATGATCGTCGAGGAAGAAGGTCAGGGGAGACCACACGTGCTTGTGAGGAAGAATACGCACCCATGACCCCATTCAGAGTGTACTTGAGAGAGAAAAGTGCTCGGGCAGCAAACACTCTTCCTGGACAATCAAGAAAGCAGCAGACTCATAGAAGCACTTACCTGCACAGCCTTCAGAACAGTTAACGCTTCAAATCTTTCATGTGGGGTGTGAGGTGACCGTCTTGCCCGGTAGCCATCTCCTGCTTCTCCTGCTGCCTGGAATAGAAGGATACAGATGATACACATTAGGCTGCTATCCATAGAAACACTACAACTCTCCCTGCTGAGGAGGAAAGTACATATACGGTGTGGTGGGCTGAAAGGCACGGACTCAGTTCTTGAGAGAAGCTAAGACAAAGTTTATTATCAAGAAGTGGTATTTATGGGCTACAAAGAGGAGACCAGACTATGCAGCCAGGATTGTTATTAGTTCTCTTATCACACAGGGAGAACAGACTTTCCCAGTTCTGTTTTGAGCATACTCTCCTGTTCACTCCCATGCACATCTCGTGTACAAGAAGCGTCTTATCTGCCCATTCTCATAAGCAAACTCCCAACATGAGCTGTACTCGGCTGGTCAAGAGCTATGTACTTGTTTAGAAAAGAGCTCAAGGACGAGTCCCTTAATTTTACAACGCAGTGCTGCCAGCACAGCTAGCTGTAAAATGTAGGGTATCTGCAATACAGCAGATCCAGCAAGGCCCAGGCCTCACCTTCGTCAACCGGAGAAGGTCCTTACACTCTGACTCGGTCAGCACTCTGTCGAATACAACTCTCTGGGTTCCATTCATCTGGTGGGAGTCCATCGTGACAACGATACCCTCAAAAGGCAAAGCACCTGTCGAGAAGCAAGTAGAGATAAGCACGAGCATGCTTTGGACAAGAAGCCCTCGGCCACCAACCCCCAGCTTGGGTAAGGAAGTGGAGAGACACTATACATTCTCTGAGAAGACAGGACAGTTGCCCGGAAGTGCCCATTCCTCGCAGACCCGGGCCACTTGCACCCCTCGCATGCTTCAGGGGAACCAGAGCATCAGCTGGGGAAGCTGGCCTACAGCGAGTGCTTCAGGAGCCAGCAGAAACTTGGGGCTTGCTGGGAGAGCAGCAGGGAGCTGGGGAAAGTTGAGTGCACTGTGGATCGCAGCAGCAGAACGGGTCCAGACTACTGGGGTGAGGCTCTGAAGAAAAGAAACAGGTAAACACCTTCATCAACCCTCCTTTCGATCACGTATCTTATCCCAGAATCATCTCCAGTGAATCTTTCTACTTTTGTCAACCCCAGATAGAAGCAATGGGTATTTGTTGGTGACTTCATCTTTTGATCTTTGGCCCTTTTTTTACCCCTACTCTGACCTCTGGATGGTCAGGAATGCCAAGGCCCTCAGAATGATTTGCTTGCCCATATGTCACAGCATAGAACCACTTGGGGTCACCTGAAGCAAAGACTGCAGGACAGGGCTCTACAAAAGGCTGTGGGTCCACACATAAGGATAGAGGACCAGCAAAAACACAGGACTCCGCACTGCATCCAGGCACAAATCATTTGGCCTTGTGTTTTTCAGGGAAAGACTTGCCCAAACTGAATAGTCTGTTTCCAGTTTCCGTTTCCCTCCCTCTCTCCTTGTCCCCTTCGGAAAAAATGTTGTTTGAAGTTTGGCTGGTGGAGTTGAACCAGGTTTGGTGTAGACACTCCTGTGACACTGAACAGAGATCTGCATGTCCACAGTCTTGTCACATATTCAGGCACTACTGCTCTCAGCTTCTCCAGCCACTGTGCTCTTTTGAGTTCCCATCCCAGAGACGTATGCAGGGAGAATTTAAAAGATTACACATGCATCAAAGAGGGAGAAAAGAAACAGTGAGAAGACTTGCTAAGCCATTCGAGTCAGTCCGCATCTATGCTAGCATTTACATGTCTGAGGATGGAAGAAAAGACAGCACTTGGCCTGACTAAGCCTGGCTAACTGCATCCAAGTCCTTCTTCAAGCTCTTTTACTCACCCCTTTTCTCCCTCTCTTTCATATCCAGAGTTTCCTGCTTTTGCTTCTCCTGATCCTCTCTCGGGAGCCACGGAAAAAACAGAGAGCAGGGCTGTCAGTACATAGGGCTGAGCCTAACTCTCCCATGATAGCATTTCTGACCCTTCCTGTTCCCATTTTGCCCACTCCTCAGTAGGCATTACTCTTCCGTGTACCACCCCTGCCAATCCATTTATAGTTCAGTCTTAGTCGACTTGGCCAACCTTACCTGTGTTTCTCCTTTAGGTTTTCAGGAATCAGCTCATCTGGAGTCCAAAGATCCTGTAGGAACGAATGCAGATGGTTCAGTACACAACAACCTTCTCCCATATCATGTCAAACAGCCAGTTCCTCGTCCTGCATCTCCAGCGAGTATCAGACCAGTGGTTTTGGCCTGCTCCTGGCAACAGCCAGGTTGGGCTAATGCGTGTAGTTACAGTAGCAATTTCAGACTAACTTCAGTCCTGCGGCAGCGTAAAGGCCTCCAAGGACAGAGGGGTCCTTCCTATCAGCATCTCAGCCTTTCTAGATCACGTGCTACTGAAGTGAATTCTGGCAACTCTTTTGGTGAAATCAGCACAGGAAGATGATACCATTACTTACAGGATCGTTAAATGTTTCTCCTAGGTGCTCCACTGCATAATAAATCAACTTCTTCTCCATCAAAGATCTCTGCATGTAATGTTGAATACTCTAAGGAAGCAAAGAAGCTGTCAAACAACCACCCCATAAAAGATAACCCCACCCCTGTCCAGGGCAGAAACCTGCCCGAACACACTGCTGCGCACTATGAAAGGCTAGTTCTGTCTGGTACAGACTATAAGTAAACTCAGGCTCCAGTTTCTTCAGTCCTAGGCTTGATCCTGTCACACGGGAGGACCAAAAAGTACAGACCTGGGGTTGTAACTACCTCTCTGGCTGCGACAACTGTGTCCTCTCCCAGTTCTGCACGATACTGTTTCATCTTCTCCAACACTGGCTCGTCCGCGGGATAGAAGAGCAAGTAGGATGCAGCACATTCAGCAGCCAGTGCCTGGTTCCCAACTTGGGCATGGACAGAACAGAACAAGTAGATATGTCCCTGAAAGACCTGATGTTAGCAGCAGATGTGTCCAGGCCAGAACCACCCAATGCCCCAGTCAGGATCTGGCAGTAGGAGGCCTTATGTTGAGTACACATCAATCCCTGCATAGCTGGGCCTCTACTCAACAATAAGCAGAGAATACAGGGAATGAACACAGTGAAGAACGGGCCCACATTCAGTACTTATTGGGAGCTTGTTTGGAGGAGACAGGGGAAAAAAAAAGTATGTATTTGAAAGAAAGACTGCCCCACCTCTCTCATCCAATAGACATGATGAGGTGCCTGGAGGCTTCTTTGAAATATAATACTCTGTTTGACAGAGAGGAGAGACAGCTGGGTCAGTGGAGCAAGGAGCAGAGGTGTCCATGAGAAGAGCTGAAGGATGTGTGAAAATGACAGGGTGACAGGTTGGCCAATGTCATGACACGCCATCAGAGAGCAGGCAGCGCTGACTCAGGAGGAACACCACTGCAGAAACGAGATGCAAGCACATGCTCTAGATACGAAGCAGGGGCCTGGTCTGGAGCCATGTACTGAAAAGGAGAGTATAAAATACACAGCAGATAATTGGAATAAGGACTTGAAATGGAGAGTGCTGGAGGAAAGAAGTGGGAATGGCCACATATTACAGAAGCTGCACAAGGAAACTGAAACAGACCACAGGGGACCTCTCCCGAGGTGGCCATAGGCTTAGGTAAGAGAAGAGAGGTTCTGAGAAGAGTTGGCAGGCAGAAATGGGGAGAGAGAGGTAAATCTCAGGTTAGCGTGCCTCTTCTCCCCACGATGTGTTGCCCTTCAGGTCCTGAGCCAAAGGGCAAGTTTAGTGGTGCCACAGCATAACCCGCTGGCTTGTGGCTCTGCTCACCTTGATCATAGGCAAACTGCAGTAAATCAAGATGAGAGGGTATGAAGTCTTCCGTGGCAGAAATCCGCCCTGGCTTTGTGGCAATTTCAAGGACGCACTGCTGTCTGCACTTCAAAACCTGAATATAATGGGCTGCAACAAAGAGGAGCAAGAAAAGCAGTAGCTCACACTTCTTCCAGACAGGAGCGCTGGGAAATGGGGCATGTCCAATGTGAGGGGCATGGCCTTCCTACCCAACCCTCCGTGCCTCTAATGCTACCTGCAATGGCTTCATACAGGCCAGGCTGCATCTCCTCCTCCTCCTCCTCGTCCTCATCTTCCCAAGGCCCTTCACACAGGGCACGACACTCTTCCAGTGCGGACAGTGCCTCTGTGAGTGATTCCTCCAGTCTGGCCACAGCCTGTGGGTACTCATCTGCATTGTAGTGCTGCATCCCAGCCTCATACGCTTCCTGCGAGGATAGATCCAGGTCCCACATCAGCGTGGGTGACACTAAAGGGATGCCCTGAGACTGTGAGTCACTCATAGGGTAGTGCTGACATCTAGGGGCCTGCCTGATGATGCACAGCCCACCACGCAGTGACAGCACATCTTCTGGACTTAAGCCAAAGATAATTCTCCAAGGCCCTGCAGCCTGCCATAACTACCACCAGAAAGTGTCCGTGCCACATCTGCAATGGTTTGTCTTCACCCTGAAGAGAAGGCTTCAGGGAGACCTTCTTGCAGCCTTTCAAATATAAATGAGGCTTGTAAGAAAGATCGAGCAAGATTTTCGATCAAGGCCTGTGAGGACAAGGGACACCGGTTTTAAACTGAATGAGGGTAGGTTTAGACTGGAAACAGGAATGACATTCATTATGGTGGTCAGACACTGGAGCAGATGGCTCAGACAAGCTGGGGATGCCCCATCACTGGAAGTGTTCAAGGCCAGGTTGGGTGGGTCTTTGACCCACCCGATCTAGTGAAAGACATCCCTGTCCATGGCAGGGGGTTGGACTAGGTGATCTTTAAAGGCTCCTTCCAGCCTAAACCATTCTACGTATGGCAGCTCTGCCTTGAGCCATGGCCCTTGTGTAGGAACAGATCAAGGTCCCAGACTAGTCCGTAGGACTCCTGCAAGAACGGATCAGGGTCCCAGACCGGTCCCTAAGGACGGGATAAGGACTCCTGACGCCTGGCTCTGCATCAAACTCTCACCCAGTGCGGTGTGGCCTCCAGGTCCCGGAAGTTGTCTGACTTCACCCCCGACATACGCCGGTACTTCTCTATGTCCTCCCGCATTTGGAGGTGCTGGGGATTAGCGACGAAGAAGGTGTGAGCGGCGGACACGGCCTGATCCAGCTTCTTCAGCTGCGGAGA
>NW_009706367.1:37749-68011 GCF_000703405.1 Apaloderma vittatum | reverse complement strand
TTATTATTATTAGGGTTGGGGGTGGGAAGGAAGGCCAAAAGAAAAGAGCGACTTAAATTTAGATTTGTTTATTCAAGTAATGCCCTCTTAAGAATTAGGAGATTTCTGATTATGCAGTATAGTGTACAGTTAGTACTGTAATGAGTAATCTTTTTTATTTTTTTCCCCCCTTCCTTTTAAAAACACTTGCATAAATGTTTTGTAAAGCTTTGAAAATTTCCAGGGGCAGAGTATATCTAAAAAGTGACCTAACTTTCTGGGTACCCTTTAAGAGCACATGCCAGATATCAGTAATCAGGTAGCGTGTGCTTGGATGCTTTCTTCAGCCTTTGTGTGTTTGTGTGTTGTTCGCTGATGTAGTTGAGACTGATCACTCTCCTGGATATGGTATTTTAATTTGCTACCCTGTGAAACTTTACCCAGAGATGCATACGTAACGTGAAGTCCAGCTTCCTATACACATTTGAGATGGGATGAGGCTAGCAAGCAGGAAAAAAACCTGGAAAGATTTCTGCAAGGGAGGGAATTGGGAAGGTTTTAAAGCTTCATACAGTCCTCAGATAAATGTAATGGCCACCAAGTGGGTTGAGACCTCTGCGAGGGAGAAGCCCAACACCTCCTCCTGCCTGGATCACCCTTAAGATGGGGACGGGCAGTGTTGGGTGTCCCACACACAAGGCCCCAAGCAGGGGTTGTTTCCTATGGATCTTATGTTCTGGCCGGGGACAGATCCCAGTATGCTTTTCAACCTTTTAAAGTATTATTCAGTCTGGATGAATGACCACCCTTTGCTTTGTCATCAGAGAATATTTATGACCATTGAAGCAAGGCTGAGTTCCTGGAGACGGGATAACGCGTGGCTTTATGCTGCCAGACAGAGAGTTCCTTTTGGTGGTCACACCAATGTTTTTTCATACTCCCACGGACACCACAACTTTTTTGGATAAGGAAGAAGATGATGGAACACAGATGAGGGAAAGTAATGGCCTCAGAGAACTTGGATACGTGAGGGTATTTTTACCCTTTGGGGTTTCTTCTTCCTGAATTTCAATGAGTGACTTATTGGAAACTTCTTTGGGTTTGAAGTGTTTTGTTCTTGTTCCACACACACAAAACTGTTTTGGGCTGTTTTGTTTGTCTTTGTTTATAATGCAGCTGAGATAGGGTGACTTGATATTTTTAAAATAGAAAACTGATGCCTTCTGAGGGAATGGGGAAAACAGAAGAGGACTTTACTAGCTGGAAGCATGGGTCATGCCAAGGACAACTTGTTGCTGTGAAGGATGTGTTGGAGATGGGGGGAGGATTGTGTGGCAGCTGTAGAGTAGTGGTGCTTCTCATTGAGTGCCCAGTCCACTGACAATTCTCCAAATGCTGGACACACTGAATGCCAAACAGATACCTTCTATTTCATTCACTACTGTCCTTCTATCTCTTACCACTCACTAATACTAAAAAAAAAGGTATTAAAAAAACTTTAAAAATAAAAACAACAAAAGCCCCCAACAAAACCAGTCTTATTGTTGAAGTAACAAAGTTAATGGGATTAAAAATCCAATTGTCTGAGCTCTTATGCAGGAGAACCCTCACTGAAAATGTTGAACATCGTGTCCCTTCTCATTTTAATGATTACTGGAGCCTATAAGGCATGGTGAATTTAGGAGTGTGCTGCTTTTGAGCCTGCCCAGCACACCCAGGTGTAATAGCAAATTGTCAGCGAAATAAATTGTTAATGAGTTGTCAGTTGTGTTGTGGAACAGGAAGATAACATGCCGATGGCAGAGAGTCTTCTGGGGATTAACAATCAAATTAACAACATGAGTCCCCACACAAGACCTGTTTGTTTCCACTTTATGCTTGTCCTGTTTTATGTGTTGTACAACTGAATAACTAGCACAAGCGAGATATTTTTTCAAAATTATCACCATTGGAATAACTTAATAGGTCTAAATATTTCCTCATCATTTCTGTGTGTCTAATATAAAGAATATGGCAAATGCCATGATAATGGAAGACATGACCAAAATAGAGATGATAATTGTAAAATAATTCTCTTTGATGATAATTCTCTTTTCCTTATCTGCTGTCATTGCCATTCCACAGATTCCTCACTTTTCTATGGAAACTGAACAAACTCAACACAGGCACTGGAAGTTAATTGGCAGTATCGAAATAAACTCCGTTGTTCTGAGATTTCTAAATAACACATTCCCCCTGGTGTTGGTGAGGTTCGAATACAAATGCAGGTAGGCTTTGCTAGCTCCTGCTGGTGGACTGAGAGAGATAGAAGGTGACAGTGATTTTGCACATCCATTATCACCTAATTTTGATTTTGTTGTTCAGAAATCTTTGAGATTTCTTATATTTTGAGAAGTTAGCGGAAGTATGCTTTGTGTATATTCACTTCAAATGTCACCAGATGCTGAGAGTGCCAGGAAATGGTATTGGACAGGGCAGTATTACAGTCATTCTCTCTACCACTTCCTTTTGAACTGATGTAAACAAATGCAAGTTTTATGTTCTTTCCCTTGGGAAAGGGAGAACACTGAGCTCAAATGATCAATATGTGGTTTTTCCATGGTTACTTAGGAAACTCCATCCCAAAAATCTTTTTCAATCACACTGTCATCTGTTGACAGGATCCAGCTTTTCATTTTTGGTCCACTGTAAGTTATGGAATCTGACTTATAGGAACCATTCTAGATTAACTGGTTTATGGAACAATAAAGCCATGTATGTGTGTTTGTGAAAATTAGGGGATTTTTTTTAAAGGAAAATAATCACTGTTTTAAAATGGTGAATAATTTTAAATTTTATATGCACTGTAGACTTTTGTATTCATTTATTGCTCTGTACAAACATTATTCATATTTGTTTCAGTTTTTCACTCAGCATTTTTAGCACATTTGTGAGGCTGGATTTGATGATGTCCTGGTCTGAGCTAAACAGAACCAATTCTGTTTAACTCAAATTGGGACAGATGGCTTCTGAACCACCACGATTTCTTAGCAAGAATCTGAGGCATTGCACGTGTGAACACGAGGTGCAGTGAGCCATTTTGTGGTGAGCAGTGCCAGGACACAATGATATTCAACTCCTGGCTTGTATTTCTGGTGTGTGCTGTGCAGCTCTAGACAAATCACATCAAGGAGATTTTTGAAGACACACGTCTGGTATTTATTTCCCATTGACACGCAATAACATGAAGCGGTTAACAGCCAGTTGTATTTTTCTGAATACCCCACATATGGTCTTCCAGTTTCCATGTTCTCAGTCATCCCAAATAAACAAAGAAACCTTTGGGGTCTACCTCCCTGGAATTTAAGTTCTGCAAAAATACATTTGCAGAGGTGACATTTACTACATGGTACCTCCAAGAGCACTGGCAGCTCGCTCTTGCAGCTGGAGCTGGCTCGATGGAGCTGCTGGGTGTCAGGGTGAGCATGGACCTCCCAGAGTGGGTGGGAAAGAGGTTTTGAGACACTAATGGACAGAGAAGACTCACATGCCATGCTTAGTTCAGCAGCTTTGATCCCAGATTTGCAGGTTCAGCAAGTAGATCGTGAGGCAGGTTGCGTTCAAGAGGTTGGGAGGAGGTGGACAGTCTGTGGAGATGTGTTTACAGGACTGTTGGGAGGTGGGCTCCCTGTCGATGTTGTCTGGGAACAATGGTGGAAGGGGCTCCTGGACATCCATCCAGGTTTGAGAGGGGGTTAGGTGAGGCTGAACGTCGGGGTTATAGGAGATGAGAGCTGGTGTTTTGAAGTGGCATCGAGAGCTCTTATAACAGAGCATAGTGAGGGGCAAACAACGTATACAGATACAAAATAGTAATACGAGTTGGAAAGCACAATAATCTTACGGTTCAGACAATAGATAGGACTCAGGAGTACCTGCATCAGTTTTTGACTTTTCCACAGACTTCCTGTGTTACTTTCAGCCAGTCACTTAATCCCTGCATTCACCATCAATGAAACAGCAAGGCTTGGAACAGTTTGTGTCTGTGAAAGCATGTATCTAAATTAGCTGTTATTATGGAAGTTAAATATTAAGGAACGGTTACATTATTGTAGGATAAAACCATACCACATCTATTTTCATTGTGAACTTTCTTCTTTTGTTATTTCATTGTTTTTCAGGAAAAACAATGTTTTCACTACATAAAAATAAGTTAGACAGAAATTCATGATACATGCCAGTAAAGCTATACTTGTAGATCTAGTGTCTGATACTAAAATAAGGGATGCGCATTAAATGCCACTGGAAAAACTTCAGAGCTGATTGTTCAATAAAATGAAGCACAGATCTGAACACTGCAAGTAAACAAATAACATCAGCCTCTGTACAGATCAGTCTTCCAAAGCTGCGTGGAAAAATCGATAGTTTGTATGTAGACACTCCTCATCCATTTGTGCACAGGGCATGCTGCTTTGAATTCTTTGTTCAAATTTCCATTAATATTCTGTGTCAGAGAAGGGAAATAACTTAGATAAGATCAATTTTCAAACATGTTTCTTCAGGAAAGAACTAAAAGAATGATCCTGAAAACTGCCTTCTGGAATGCAAAAATTCTGATCTTTGGAAAGTCAAGGAACTGCTGTGTGAGATGAAAAATTTCACTGTATTTGTAGGACAGGTGAGTTTGCCGAATTTGACTTACTTGCAGACTTCAGGCCTGTCTTTTAATGTGTATAGTCAGTTTGTGAGGAGGTGCTTCTAGGTGTAGGAAGCACAGATAAATGTCAAAGCAATTTACACTATTCACATTATGAAACACAGAAACTTCTCGTGACAGCTTGGCAAGTTGTCCATGTAGCGGAGGTGATAATGGAGGCTTTCAAAAAGGTCACTATGGATTTAATTCTATTTTTGAGTATTCATCAATACTAAGGGAAGTGGTAATTACCTAGCTGAAGACTAGAGTAGTATGTCTACTCAGTAGAGCGGAGGGATCTGTAGCATGATTACATATACCCGAACTGGTAGGGAAGCAGGGAGGTGTGGCCATACATGTGCCATTCAAAACCAGCACCTCGACCAAGCTGCTCCTATCAGTGTCTTCATTCTAACTGATAAGAATTTTCATAGCATAAAGGCAACTTCCAAGGGATGTAACCCTGAAAGGCACATCTCGCCTCTCCCAGCCCTGACCTAGCAGTGTGAGCTAGTAATAATGACCCATAGCCTTTTACAGAATTTCAAATATTTTACCTGTGTTGTGTCTACATTGTCACATGCACTGATGTGTCAGCCCTGAAGCATTTGTATTGCTGTACTAAGTACCCTGCCCCGTCTATCTCCGCTTGCTCTCTGGAATTTTTTGGTGTGAAATATTCTTTAGAAAAAGTCAATGCCATTCTTCTCCACTGAGTATTTAATTTGGTCTGGTGACTGTTTCAAACTGGTTATGAACAACTCCAGAGCAGTGTTTTGGGGAACTTTTGCTCTGAGATCTACAGTGTAGGTCTCTTACTGAAAAACTTCAGAAAGCATGCCTAGAACTGTTGAATTAGGGAGGTATTCAGTTGGAAAACCATTCACCTTTAGTGGAAAAAAGTAATCCATATTCTTTGGATGGCCTTTTGTAATACAGGGACTGTTACAAACCTCAAAACCAGAGAGCTCCTTCATCTTCTGAAACTGCTGCAGATTTGCAGTTATGTTCTCAGATGGTTTGGCAAAGCTTTAGCAATGCAAAGCCTCGCTCCAAGGCATCTTTGTATCCATGCCTTGTCTGCTGGGACAGATGTGATTGGTGGTGTCTTGAACCTGCCATGAATTATTTGTGTGCCGTGCTGCAGTAGCATCTTCCACAACATGTTATGTTGTTTCTGCTAATAGAGATTATATTTTATATCACTAGAGTTAATCATAGCAGAGATGGCTGATGCTTGTATCATTTTGTGCAAACCTGAGTCTCCAGAGTCTAAAATGCTTGGGATTTTTTTTCATTCTTTCTGTGAAAATGTCCAGAAGGCAACACTCTTAAAAAGGAGTCATTGAAAACTTCCGATGGAGGTCTGCTACACCTCAGATCTCCACTTGGGGTTGCAGACTTGGAACCTTTTAGCTCCCCAGAGCCCTGAAACAAGTAGACAAGGGGCACAGAGTTCCCTCCTGCAGGAATCCCATTGCCAGTAGTGGCTTGATTTGTGCATTAACCTTCCAAAGAAATAGCAGAAATCACCACTGATTGGAAGGGCCAACTAAAGGTTATACAGTGGTAGTGTAATAAGAAAAAAAAGTTATAATGGATCTTGTATGATCTAATAATAGGTCTTTCTACCTGTTTTCTCTGATATATGAGCTGAACTTGAAATATCGTATGACACTAAATCCATATTGTAAGGCAAAAGGCTTTGTTTCTCATTACTCATTTGAAGATCACACAAATCCTGTGTCTGATAGTGTCTCTGACAGTAGAAGGCAACAGAATATTTTAATTAAAAAGCTAAAGCAAAGCACTAATAACACATGTTATCTCACCAAAACCACAGTTGTCTCCCCTGCAGCTACAGGATTTGCAAAAAAAAACCCCTAACCCTAGAATAATGGATTAATGATGCTTCCCAGCCTGAGAGCTTTACACAATACATTACCAAAATGTGATTTTTCAATAGGAATATTGTGAGGACCATCATCATTTAGAAGCCTAGTCAGCAGGCATTGGATTATTTAATTTTTTTTTTATCATTACAGGCTGGCAGTACTTCTCTCCAGATGTACCATTTGGCACATTAAGCAATTCTTTTCTTAGAAGGGGAACCTATGGTTTTGCCATGTAATGCAAAACACCAATGGAATCACTACATAAGCAAAATGCCAGTAATGGTATAGTGGTCCAGCCACAAACATTGGTATGTGAATTTTGTTTTATTTTTCCCAGTGTGTCATCTGTAGTACTGTATTTCGTATCAGAACTATGGCTGGGCTGTTTAGTATCGGATTTTACAGTGTGTTTTTAGTGAGAGGTTTAAGCTAGGAAAATAATGGTTTTGATGTTTAGGAAAAAACAAATGAAAAAAAAATCCAGACAGCGCTACTTAATGTGGATCTAACTGTGATTTTAGCCTGATTTTAGAGACCAGGCCAAACTCTCCCCTGAATTATAGCTGTTCAACATTTCAGCTGTGCACATACACTTTTGATAATGGTGTCTGAATTGGAAAAGCAAGTAGTTTAAGCTAAGGCTTCGGCTTATACTTACCACGGCTTCCTTAGATTAGCTGCGCCCTCAAATAAAATTTTATTTATTTATAAGTAAGAAGATGAAAATAATTATAACATATTCAGTTTATATATAGGAGTCAGTGATTGGCCTCTCAGTCCTTTGTGATATCTTAGTTCTCCGATGGATCATCAGATTTTTTTAGCTCCTCTAAATGCAGCAGTAGTAGTTTTATGTTGTATTTGCTGTATTTCATCTTACTTTCTGAGTTTATTCTAAGCTATTAATGTTATATGGAAAGGAAGAAAAGTTGCAAAAACATTTGTTTTCAGTTCCTTTGGTTTTCTGGCAGCAGCATAAGTGGGAAGGTGTTACATAGTAAGGGATTTTATGTGTCATTCCTCTGTTTTTGCATGCAGAAGCAGAGCATGAGTTATTCTTTCTTTCATTTGACTTTTCTAGGTGATGATGGGATTTAACCTGCAGTTTCTTCTGTGAACCTTGTTGAGGGTCATTCAAGGTGAGAGCCTGTTTGTATTAAGTGCCATTCCACAGGTTGCTCAGAGAGGTGGTAGAAGTCCCAACCCTGGAAACATTAAAGGTCAGGCTGGATGGAGCTCTGAACAACCTGATCTAGTTGAAGATATCCCTGCTCACTGCAGAGCGTTGGACTAGATGGCCTTTAAAGGTCCCTTCTGTCCCCAAACATTTTATTATTCAATTACTGCAAGGCAGTCCTTGCCCAGGTATGCTTCAGTCTGAAGAGTAGGAGAAAAAGTCAGGGGAAGGAGGCCAAGTCAGGGGCCATACACAGGTCCATGAAGCATTTTAATATGATCTGTTGATTTTCTACATCCCCTCCCCATAATACTGAGGATTGCTGGAAGCAGAGAAGGAATATCTCAAGGAAGATTTTTTAATTCTTGCTATGTTTCTCAAACACCTACCCTAGGCATGTGCTGCTGGATGTCATCAGAGGCAGGATATTGAGTTAGACAGTGGTTTGGTCTAACCTGGTATGTTCTTATATATGGTTTCCTAGGATGGGATCCATTTTCTCACTCATTTTATGTCAAGCAATCACAGAGCTTTTTTCTTTTCCCTGCTGTCTTTGCCCTGCTGTAATGCTTCTGATGGCATTAGTCTTTTTTTCTGGTTTATGTGTTGTGAGAGAATTGGGGCCATAGTCTCTCATCAGCTAGCCACAAAATAAGGCAGATGATAGGCTGAATTCCAAGGAGTGAATGCATGCCCTGAGCTCCTGTGGCAGTCCTTCTTGCCACATTACGCCAGTCCTGGGCGTGCGAGATGTCCCAAGTTCCCCAGCTTCCTCTGGTAAGGACCTTTGTGTTGGTCGTTGGGAAGCATTCTGCAGATGGTTATTTGGAGAGGCAGGATGGGAAGAAATGCTTTTTCACCTAGCACAGATGGTGACAGCATTGCTATAATTTTCTTTCTCTTGTAAGTAAAGAGAGCAGAGAAGCAGGGACGTTCCCCACTTCCATCTGTCACCATACACTGACTCTTTATGTGTATTACAGAGTATTTCTTCCCATCCATAGGCCTTCCCTTTCCTCTGTGGGCAGAGTTTTGAAGAATCTCTGCACTACAGGCAAAACATTTTATTTTAATTCCCTATATGAGGAGGGGGCAGCACTTCCCTTGAACAGCAGGACAACTGCCTTCCTCCTAGCCTTGGTGCCACAGAGAAGGAGGTTGGCTATGCAAATAACAAATTCTTCCTTGGCAGGGCTGCTCTTGGCACTGGGGGAAAGGTCACCTTGGGGAGAGAGCTGCAACATACTGCCTGGCCTGACTCCTAGCTTGGGTTCCCTGGTATTTTTCTATTTGTTATAACAAATATCTTGTAATTCAAGCTCTCCATAGGTGGAGTCAGACTCTGCTCAGCAGAGTTTCGGTAGATAGCAAGTTTCTTTCTATTGAATATGACAGGTGTTTAGTTTTTAACTGGCTCCTGCCATTCACCGTAAATCTCACCTGTCCTCCTCCCAAGTTAAATATGTCAGTTCTGGCTTTTGCCTGTCCACATAGTCTGAAAATGACAGCTACTGATTACCCACACATACGAAGTGGTGGAAGATCAACAGGGAAAAAAAATTATTTCTGTCCAAGTTTCTACTTAAATTAGGTCGTATGGCCTCTTCACTTTGATTAACTATGTAATTAATAATGACCAGGTGTGGCAGCGTAAGCACTTTATTCCGGCCTTTTTTTCTGTCCCATGAATGCTGGGAAGGAATGCAAGGAAGGCACTTAGTTGTGAGAACAAATTCCTTCTCTTCTTGGTTCAGTTCCTAAAATCTGGTCATGTTTTAAACCCCCAGGAAGAGGGACAAGCAAAATTTCATTATTTCTCTTCAGGCCTAAAGGCTAGAGGATTTCTGAAAGGAAGCTAATCCTCCTGGTCAGCCCTAGCAATGAAAAGGATGGTGCTAATGCTGTGCCCTGTTTTTGCTTTTTCTATTTTCTTTTGTTTTTCTCTTTTTGAAGCAAATGACCCAAGGTAAAATATGGTTGTGAAGGTTTACAACTACCGTTGCAGTTGAAGTGGAGAGAATCACCACCGCCTTGCTGTGAGCTCTGCCATAGTGATAGAGCATGGAGGGAAAACGGGGTGCATGTTCAAGGTAAACTACTTTTTAAAAAGTTACTAGCTAAATGTTTCAAATCATATTTAGCCTTTTCTCACTCCCATTTATGTTTCAGAAATCGATCGGGTCCCAGCTGTAGGGTGCCTGAGGTGGGAGGGGAACTGAGGTAAACTGTGAGATTGTTATGGGACTGTTTCTTTTTTTGAGGCAAATATGTTAAATACAGTTAAAGTTTGAAGTGGCATGTGACTGGCACTGTTTTACTCACCAGTATGCTATGAGTGAGAGGGCATCCATGGAAGAAATGTTGATTAGTCTATCAGCCTGTGTAAGACTTTTCCCTGGGGCACACCATCTACTCTTCATGTTTGCTGTATTTTCATAAGGCTTAGGTAACTGAACTTACATATTCTCCATTCCAAAGTCCATTTCATTTTATAATGCTTTTTAGTTAGAGGTAGCTTTCTGTGTGAAGAAACTTGATGTTTTAGAGTGTTAATAAAGTGTTACATGCTAAAACGAAGCGAGATTGGTTCAACATTAATGATAAAGACTATGTAAATACTAAAAGCTGAAATGTCAAATCAAATACAGATAATTTATAAATATCACCCTGTGCTCAAGATATGTTGGTGACATTTCACGAGCTATTTTAGTCAAGACTGTTAAAAATTATGTATTACCATATGCTGAATATGTCAAGTGTTGCTTCTACTGCTGCTATTTGTGTGTAAGAAGATTCTTCTATAGTTATACAAAATCACATATTATGTTATTTTCCTTCACAATCTTCCTTGTACCTTATCTCTGTAAGAATGCATAGAAAGGAAGTTTTTACAGTTTTATGCAGGTGCTTTCACAAGGTTGTTCTCTTCCTTTGTCCCTGCACATCATTTGTCCTTTACCAATCTGCCTGGATCTACATCTTCTCTCTTGACCACTTTAATTGGAAGGTCTCTGATGCAAGAAGGAAATTTATGTTCTGTGTGCATACAGCCCCTAGATCCTTGTCTGTAATTAATGTTCGCTCTTCATACATCCAGCAACATACAGTACTTCCTAAGAAGAATGAGCCCTTTCCTTAGGAAGGGAGTTAGGTTAGTCTTTTATAAGGTTAATCCTTTAGGTTAGTTATTTATTTCTGTGTTATTCCAGCTTTGGCACAAAAGCAGTGGTCCCTTTACATGAGGTTTCACCTAGAAGAAGAGATAGTGAGCTTATTGATAGAACTCTCTTCTGCACACTCTTCCATATGCTTTTGTCCAAAAACATTGGGGCTGTGGGTGGAATGTGCAAAAAGAGATTGTTGATGCTTGATTCTCCCGAGTTCTTTGGGATGATAATAGACCACTTCATGGAGATTAGCACAGAGATCAAGAGGAAAATGATTCTGGTGCTGATTCTTGTCCCACAGAGATCTAGTGGGTACATTTTAATTTGGTTTCCATGATTCACTGACAAGTATTTATGTTAGTATGTTGTTGCTTTCCAGATGAATGAAATCTTTAAAGGCTTTTCATGTATTCACAAAGAAACTGGGTTCCAATAACATCAAGACAACCTTTACCACTTTTTAAAGACATCTTGAAGAGCATGTAAAATTAGATTTTGTATCAGTTTTAATATTCTTTCATACTACTAGGCTCCACTTTAATATCAAAAGCAACTCTTGAGTGAGGTTGGATTTGTTGTAATGAATAGCATTATGTCATCAGAAAGGAAGGTGCTGCTTAACCACTAAAATCTTTTAAAAATATTTTTCTGAGTAGACTTGTTACTAATTATACTATATAAATTTAAGAGTGGAAATTTGGTTTCTCCACCATCGTAACTTGCATGTCTAATATTTTGCACTGAGCTATGGAGTCCAGCTGAAGTGCAACTCTCCCTGGGAATTTGTTTTTAATATAATCTCATTTTCTAGTTAAACCTTTCAAATTAAATATACTGAGCAAGAAAAAGGGGACTACTCTGATTGTAGGACTCTATAGGCAGAAGATTGCATGAGGACTTCCTCAGTGAATGTACCTTATCTTGCTGGGTATCCAGTAACAGATCGAGTTGGAGTGTAAGGTACCTCAAGCTCTGTTTGATTTTCTTTTTTTTGTTTTCTTCAATCTCCAGCTACATGAATTAGAGCTATTAAGATGTTAGTCTAAGTCACAAGAGTTTTGGAGACCGGAAATACTTGATTTCAGTAGTTGAATTTAAAGTTATCTGAAGGTAAATATCTCTTATCTGGATGGTGTGTAAATTGTGTATTCATCTGATTTCCGTTCCTTACTGGATATCATTTTCCCTTGGTGAGTGGTTCATTTGGCTTCCTAAGCAGAACTAGACAAACTCCCAAATCACTTCATGCTTTCAGTGAGCTGTGTCACCTTTCTCTTTTCTATTTTCTTTAATCATTCTTCTCATGCTTCCGGAATAATTGAGCTGCAGTATTGCAAAACTTTTACTATCATTATCTGTGTTGTTTTCTCAGACTTCATGCCTTAAAATTAGTGTGTTTGATATTCAGCTACCATCTCTCTAATTATACATACTTCGGGGTTTGTGATTTCAAACGTGACTGCAAACATTACCTTTCTAGTGATACCTTGTGTTGGATTAAAGGAGGCAAACACTAGAGCTGTGAATGCTGGAGTTATGTACCTTTACCGATCTGAGGAGCTGTAATCTACTGCTGTAAATTCTTAGTCAGATTTTCCAAAGGTAATGAAGGACTTGGACAAAACATTAAATGGCTATCATCTATTGCAAAATAGTTTGCATAGAGCCCAAAGCTCACTAAAGTGCAATGATAATCCAAGTTTTCAAAAAGTTTGTGTGTGGTAGATACTATATTTACTGTATGGACATTTTTACAAGTACCATGTGTGGACACACATGCATATTTGTTCTAATACCAACTAGTTATCAGTATTATCAATAAATATCAGTTGTATACTAGTGCCATGCAGAGGATATTTCTACTTGGAAAAGTAATTCTGAAAAAAATTCACCTTTCCTCCATACCATTATCGCTTCATAACATACTGTTATCGCTCCATAACACACGATTATCAGCAAATACTTGATAACATATCCCTATATGTTTGCTGTTGTGAAAGAAATTAGTATTTACTACTTTTATTGCTACGAGCATTGCCAAAGTGTGCAGCTGTCTCAGTTTTGGAACAACTCTTCTCATTTTTAACTGTTGTGCTGCTGCAGATGCAAATACTGCCTTTAGTTTACACTTGTTACACCTTACTGGGAACAGTGTGGAGTTGTCTGCATTGAGTTGAGGGCAGAATTTGGCTCCAGGAATCTCTGTTGCTTTGGTATAGTCCAAATGAAAATGAGCATTACTTCAGTCAGAGTCCAGGCTAACTTTTCTTAGCTTGAAACCAGAAGTGCTATGCTGCTCAATAAATTGGTGTGAGGAAGGATGCATTAATTAATTAAGGGTGCTAGGTTGACTGCATGCTTTATTGTCATACAATTAAAATCGGGTTTTTTAAAAAAGGAAATTTCTCCCAGCAGCACTAACTGGATCTTCTTGCAGTCCCTGCCCATTGCCTGCATGTGCAAAGCTGCCAGTTCTGCATTTGCAGAAAATACTGCATGGGAACACTTGTTTGCATCACAGTTCTTGATGCCTTTTCAGAACTATGAAATTAAGAGGCTGATGACTCCTCCTTTGAAATTCAAGATGATGGACTGAGGTAGGAGGTGGTGGTTCAGTACCACCCATATATATCTCAGATCATTTGAAAGCAACAGGAATTTGGAGGCGCTGTAGGAGCAAAGAATGTAAGTGCTTTCTCAAAATCACATGAAGCTACCACTGCTTTAAGGATCTGTCTTAAAACTCTGACTATGCTTATGTATTAAAAATGGACTTTGAAAAGCCTTGTTTTCAGTATCAGTCATATGGAAATAATGGGGTCAATACTCCAGTTCTGTACTGTTTTTTCTGCATGATGTAAAGGATCCACTGCTGCATGGCCTTCCCGAAGAGGAATACTGACACACTTCCAGTTGGGCTGAGACAGCAATTCACTTTTTGGTGGCGTTTGTGCAGCCTCCCCTGCCAAAGTTGTGCAGCTGCTTTGTATTTCGTCTTGGGAGTAGCATTTCCTTGAAACCAGTCTACAGGAATCCAGTGTGTAACTTGGAGGGGGCGGGGAGTGTATCCTCAATTTCATTAAAATCATATCCAGGACTTTTGTGGATGAAACGGCTTAGAGAAAGGGAAGAAGCCAGTGTGCTATTAATGAAAACGTTAGATTCTTTGCAGAACACCACTTTCCTCGCAAGGCAAACACCAAAAGAAGGTAGAAGTGATTCCTGGGTTTCTGATTTCTGTGGCCCTTTTAGGTGATTTGCAGCTGTGAGAAAGGTGCCAATATCTTTGTATTGTTTGGCAGGGAGAAGATTACCTTGTAACTCATCTTGTCTGGCTATGGCCTGGCACTGGATCATGACCAGGTTGATGGCAGCCTGACAGTTTTAAAAGAATATGTTGGCATTTTATGAAAAGGGAAGTTATTACACTTGAAAGGAAGTAAAAACAAAAACAGAAAACCTACGCTTGTCAGTTTTATGGCAGAGAAGCAGTAAAAATTCTGGCATGTTACTTCAGCCAATCCCTGCAACAAATTAGTGAACTAAATTGATTACAAAATCAAAGATGAATTTACATAAGCATTTGTGTTTTAGTTACTCTGCTCCTACAGTGTGTCAGACACTCAAAAGAGTCAACCCCATGCCCCTTACAGTTAAAATTAGTTTACAGCCTAAATTTAGATGTGTGGCAGCAAGAAGGGAGCATGGAAAGAAAAGAAGAGCATGGGAAGGGATGGGACCTCCTGGGTCACTGGCTCCATTCCCTCCCAGTCTCAGGAAACCACATTGTGTTACCCTCTTTCAGGCTGTGTTGTGATCTTGATGTACCATTAGATGATACAAAAGATGGTGTAAATTTACAGATTTGTCCCAGCCCAGTATAGTTTTTTTCTTTCTACGTTAGCTGTGGGGTTGGACACATGCTGAGGCTTATCACGAGTTTCTGCTGGTGGCTATGTTGTACAATGAGGCAACGTGCGAGGGAGCTGGGGACTGTGGAAGGCAAAGGCAGTGACATTAGTGAGCAGAGCATGAAGAATGGGGAGGATTCCGAGTAGCTCTTGCAGCAGTCAGGAGGAGTACGAAGCTGGAAAATAAGGCTTCCAAAAGTTATTTCTCTTTCTGTCCCCAGCCTGCCATCAGAGGAGTTAAAGCAGGTCTCTCCCACTGGGTATGCCTGCCCTGCAGCACAGCCTAGGGTGAGCCAGTGAGGCTTGGGTGCAGGGCACAGGGTAAATGGGTGCCTGGAGACCCCCACACTGCACCGGCTGGGTGGCTTTCCATTCCCATGCTAACTCGAGTATCTCTACCTTGTGCACCACGTTGTCCTTGGAAACCCTTTCTCATGCCATCCTCCAAAACCCTTTAGCGAGTATCTTCACATTCACATAGGAATAAGGAATACAAAGAAGGGTTCCTTGGTGAGTGCCATGGCCTCAAAAGTGGTTGTGAATTATTTTGCTTTGTCAGTCGGAACTGTAAACTGCAACCGTATGGCTTTAGCTCCAGAGAGGGCTGAGCGGAGTTCCTAGCATTATAGCGTGTTTTTACTCAGGCGGCGTAGCCAAAGCAAACGATGAAACCAGACTTCTTCTTGTGGTCAGAAAGAAACAAACAATTTGTTTTGATTGAAGACTCGGTGCTGTGGAGAGGCCTAGAGTTAGGAGCAGCTGCATAGGAAGCACAATGATATGGGCTGGTGGTTGCCAACACGAGTTACATCCGTCACAGCCGAACCTATGGTGCGATGAGTGGCTGGAGTGCTGAGAGCAAGGCTTGCAGCTGAGAGAGAAGGAGGTCTGTCACTGCTGGCAAAAGGGAGGACTTGGCCAAAGCAATCTGCTTTTCTCAATGCCGATCAAGATTTTTGAGTATCAAATGTAATTGCCTAAGTAGGTGCATATAATCTTCCAACTGGCAGTAATTTTCTACGAGAGTTTTGTTTCCTGTTTTGGAAAGGAACAGCACAGTAGCAAGCGTGTTGGGTCAGTAACACGTGCTCTTACACCTTCTTGTGGCCAGAGAATCAGAACTGCTTATGCCTGCATCCTTGTAGTGCCTGCATCTTTCGGATAACACAGCCTTGTGTTATCTGATGCCGGCAGGTTTTTATTCTTTTTTTAATTCTTCTGTGGGACAGGAATTTCTGTGCCCGAAGCTGCAACTCAAGACAATCATTGTCCCATCTCAGTTCTGCCTAAATGGCATTCGTGTCTCCCATTCAGCTACAAGCTATGGAAGATACAACAGACATTTTCATTTAAGAATAACTTTAGTTCAGTGTAGAAGATTTAAGTACGGCAAAGGTCTTAGGGAAGAAGTTCCTCCCTATGTGTATCACTTTCAGCTGCTTTCTACTCTCCTGTAATATGCTATTGGACTAAAATGGGGACCTTTGTCCAACCTCTGTGAACTCACTTTGCGAAGTTTTGCCTGGAAAAAAAAAAAAGAAACTGCAGTGATTTGGGTGGACAGGGCTAAATATAATACCACAGTGATGGTTGGGCCTCCAACACCGGGAATGCATTTCAGCTTGTCATTTAATGCTGTAGTACTCCTTTTACTTATTTATCGTTGCCTCATTTGCAATGGGAGCATGAGATGAACATGCTCTTGCAGTGGATTTCTGTTGTACTTGACAAGGGCATACTGAGTATGCAAGTTCCTTAATGGCTGATGATATAGGGGGAACCTGCAGCACATTAAATGAACATTTTATTTGTGGCATGTATGCCGGAGACAGAGCTGTGATTATAAGACTGTCTATTGCAAGTTTTACTCAGAGCTTCTCCCAGAAATCATTGTAAGGTCAGAGCAAGTAGATGTGCCCCTGTATATTGGCAATGTTCTGTGGGAAGTTCACCATTGTTCCTCTCTGGACACACCTTTGAGATTCAGCTTTGCTGATTTTGTGCTTCAGTCTACTCTGAATCCTGTCACATTTAGAAATCATCTCTGTTGTCTTTTATTTTGAAGATGGATTTCATCTGAAGCTTTGTTCAGGTGGTTTGACAGGTGATTTATCTGTGGTTTCATTCTAGAGAATTTGCCAAATGTGAATGTGGTTTTTTAGAGGCTAAAGACAGTCTGTTGTGTTTGGTATTGGATTCAATATAGGAAGTGTATTTTGGGTATGATGAGATTCCTTAAAAGATTTCTTTAGCCTAAGGACTCCTCCTAATTTGTAATTCCCAAACGGGCTTTTGCATGAGAAGAGAATAAAAACTCCCCTTTCTGGTGAGGAGGTTGCAATCCTGTGCTAGCACAGTGGAAAAACTTCAGGTACTTAAATATGTATATTTTTTTTAACTAACAAATGTTTTGCCTCGGCAGTGTGGTTGTGAAAGGTGTGCTCAAGATTTTGAGAGTCCAAGCTTCACTTCACGAGCATGAGACAATTATGTTCAGACTTTGCCTTTTCTCATGGAGATGGCAGGGAAAGAAGGAAGCATCTTGTGCTTAATATCTCTGTGCCTAATTCTTATTTTATAGATGGGAAATTAATAACACTTCTCAACCATTCAGAGGTATTGTTAAGATAAATATTTGACCAGGCTGATAGCCTGGTAATACAGAGGTCATGCGTATGATGAAGTACAGTGAACGCTTAAGCTTCTATCTGTCAAAAGCATAGATGAGTAGGAGAACTGGAACTGCCATTTAAAAATGAGATTTCCAAAAAGCTGTGTTGAAATTGCTTCCTGGGAATTTCTGTAGAACTTGTTGTTAAGGAAGTCATGTTAGAAAATGTGCTTTTTTTTTTTTTTAAGACCTTAACAATAACTGAAACACAAATGAAATTTAGAGTGTGAATTGACTTGCAGAGCTCTACCATCCACCAAATATCTATCTGTAAGTCAGTCAGCTGTTTGTCTGTCCCTGTAAATCTGCATGATTAAATATGGCTGAGACCAGCAAGAGTTGTGCTGCAGGATGGGAATTGCCTGGTGGGCCGCCTTGCTGCTCCACTATGCCATCAAGCTGTTCAAATAAAGATGAGCTGGGACAATGTAACAGCTGGCCAAGATGAGCATGGGAAAGAAAAATATGGTGACAGGAGACGGAGAAGTGACTTGGTGTGTTGGCATTCCTTTCTTTTCAGGGCAAGGACGTATGAAAGGGCTTGTCACCACCAGAAAGACCCTCTCACGTTCTATTGTGGTGAAACCTTCAGCCTCCAAATAATACCACAAGTTGTGTGTTTCCAGATGTAATTGGCGTACACACATTCTCACACCGCGGGAATTTGACTTTGTCTTCTCACCCCACAGCCTTGGCAACTGAGAGATCTGCTGGTTTACTCAGGCAGAGGGTTGGGGTGTTGCTTATTTTATATTTTCAAATGCACATTTCTAATAAGTTGCTTTTCCTTTTAGCATTAAATGATATGCAGGCTGAGATCCTTCTTTTGTGATTAACTGACACTCATTGATAAATCTTTAAAATGAGAAGGTTTACTAATTTCCATAGATTGACTGCACTATGGGATTAGGAGACTCACCTTGCACCTCTAAGTGTCTAAGCTCAAACTTGTAGTTCAGTGTAAACAAAGCTAATTCCAGGGAAAAAAAGTGGAACAAAGGAAGAAAACAATAGTATTTCTATAGAAAAAAAATGTAATATACAATAGGGTTTTTTATCCATCCGTATTTAACATGAAAGCCTGTGTTGATTAGGGGCTTTGTGAAAAGTTGATTTTCCAGTTCAGCAAAACTTTTAGAAAACACACTTGCTTCAGGTCAGCTGCAGCTAGTTTCCCTCCCTCTCGCTCATTAAAATGAAAAGCAAGTGTTCCCACTTCATTCAGCTTTGAATGACCTGTTTGATCTAAAGCAGAGCTTCTCCCAAAGCTAGGTCCTGGTCACCAGGCTCAGGAGGATTCTTAATTTCTGTGGTTGCGATGGTTCTTTACTCACACATCATTAGGCCTCAAAACCAGGAACGCAATCCAGGGTCCCACCCCTAGATGGATGTCCAACCACTGGGATGTCAGGGCTTCTAGGGTAAGTTTTCATCAGCCTTTACCAAAGAGCAGGTTCACTTTATATCAGTTATCTGTTGAGCCAGAGAGTGAGATAGGATGTTGATCTGTAACTGATGGAAAGGGAAGGTCGAGAAAATGAATCCTCCACCAATTATGTAAAGTAGAACATTGCTGATTAGTATTAAGATGCTTTCTTAGAGCACAGAGCAATGTTAGCACCTGGTTGAGTAGAATGAGCCACTGGATTAGATTCGCTATTTGTGGAATAACTTTTCCAGGTAGCCATAGATTGACCATTTAATCACAATGTTTAGGAAGGTTTATTTTTCAGTAATAATCCTGGCTACTTTTTTTCAATGTGTTTTATTTTTCAGCCTAGTGATCTTCAATGCTAGTAGAGTGGCTTCAAAAATGGAAGGCAAAGGAACAGTGTATCAAGGAGCCTGTCTGACCCTTAGCCTTAGGAATAGTGTCACAGAGTCTCAGAGCTTACAGAGCAGGCAAGACAGTATTTTTATGGTCTTCTTTTTTTTTTCAACCTGCTTTCAACAGGTTTGGAAATTATAGCTCTGCTCATCATCATGATGAAGCAGTGGTGCTGAGGTGGTCTTGTCGCATCCAGGTCCTTTGCCCTTAGTGCTTCAGGCGTGATCACGTGGGTTTGAATATCTGCCCAAGAAGGTATGAGATCAGGATATGATCTCATACCATCTGTTTAACAGATGGATTTGTATGGTAAAGCTAATGGTTAAAAACCTGGCTCCACTTAGGTCAGTGGTATCAAGGTTTTACCCATGATTGGAGGGGGAGGAGGAAAAAAAAAAAAAGGCATCCAAAGATAGGTTTCCTAAATCGCTACTGGGAAAGCCTGTAGGCTTCAGAGCTTTGCATGTTTACTGTTCTGTCATTTGGCTGATAGATATTTATACTCCACCCTTTGGCAGAGTATTTGATCTTTATGTCTAAATGTGTATGTTTGTTGGTGCAGTCTGTTAAGATATGTAACTGTTGAAACATGGAGGAAGTATAGCTCTTATTCCCTAGGAAACTATGAATATTATTAAATTAGCTGATATCAGTCAGAATCCTGTTTGTACATATCTGTTCTGTAATGAATCTAGCACAAATAGCAGTCACATTTATCGATAAGTTTAGATCCTCTGTTCACTGCACTAGACCAAATGGTTAGGTTGTTTTCTTGTTGGCTGAATTTGCCTGTTTTCTTTTCTACTCTTTAAACTCCCAACAACACTTAAATCATCCATGGATTTCTTTAACCCACAGAATACAATTGTACTACCCTCACTGAAATGTTAAAAGTAGTTTGTGGACTGGAACATGACTGGGTGGAGCACTATTCTGTTTCCAGCCTAAAACCGTACAATGGCTTCTAAAATACAGTTCTTGATAGATTAAATCCAGCTGTTGCACAGGTGCACTGAGATTGTGCAGCAAGGAAGTTTACCCACTTATAAACTTCTGCCTATGTGCGTCATTAAACCAAGATATATTTGGTTCTCAAATATATACTTTTTGTTTTTTTGATTAGACAAGGCAAGTGGTCTTCATTAAAGCCACAGACAGCAGGATGGTTTCATCTAAATTCATCCCTGTAATTGCAGAAAAACAAATTCAAGTCTCATAACACTCCAGTTCTTCCCTATTCTGCTCATTCAGCCTTTCTTAGCACTGGGAGTAAAGCCTACAAAATCTTAATTGTTTGTCTAATTTGATGCTTTAGCATTCAGTCTGCACTGAAATAACTTATGTGTAATTAATTTTTACTATTTTTTTCCATTGACTCTGAAAGAGCCATGGTATCACATTAGGAAATGGCCTAGGGAGTTGATTTAGTAGAAAAGTTGTTTTGAAGAAGTAGGGTTATCTGAGTGATTTTCTGTGCAGATCCAGACTTCTCTTGCCTCTGAAGTATTCTGTTGGATAAATAGTGTGTACAATAAACAGAATTGCTTTATAGCCAGGAAATAGTTACTACAGTGCATAATTTACCCATATTTACCGTGCTTTTGGTAGGAAGGTTTTTGTTAACTGTCGTCGTACTTTAACCCCAGGTGACAACTAAGGCCCACACAGCAGCCCTCTCCCTCCTAGTGGGACGGGGGAGAGAATCTGAAGGGTAAAAGTGAGAAAACTTGTTGGTTGAGACAAAGGTAGCTTAATAAGTAAAGCAAAAGCTGCATATGGAAGCAAAGCGAAACAAGGAATTCATTCCCCACTTCCCATGGGCAGGCAGGTGTTCATCTCCAGGAAAGCAGGGCTCCATCACGTATGACAGGAACCTGGGAAGACAAACACCATCACTCCGAGTGCCACCCCTTCCTTCTTCTTCCCCCAGCTTTTTATGCTGAGCATGACATTCTATGGTCGGGAATATCCTTTTGATCAGTTGAAGTCAGCTGCCCCAGCTGTGTCCCCTCCTAACTTTTAGAGCACCCTCAGTCCTCTCAGTGGGGGGAATGGGGTGAGGAGCAGAAAAAGCCTTTACTACGTAAGACTTGCTCAGCAGTAATGAAAACATCTCTGTGTTATTGACACTGTTTTCAGCACAAATCTGAAACACAGCCCCACATAAGCTAATATTGGAAAAAAATAACTCTATCCCAGCCAAAACTATCACAACAGTCATCTGTACGATGATTTTTCCAGCACCACAAATATGGCACATCCTCCTCTGTAACATAATTATTGATACATAGACATATCTACATACACCTTGGAACACAACATTATTCAACTTATCCTCTAGGTAATTCCTTCTAAAGCTGAACTGATCGTCAGCACTAAGATTTCTCTCTAACCTGTCCCATATCCTGTGAAATTACCTCCTGTCTTTCTGAGCAGTGAAAGAGGGAACTGCTTGGGAAACCCAATTCTTACTGACTAGCTGAAGGTATGGCTGATAAACAAGGAGAAGGAAAAGCCAATTAGGTCCCATATTTTTATTGTTTTAAAAAAGACAACTCTTCCAATGCATATAGTAGCTGTGGAGTGTGCTGCCAATAACGGTGAGGCTAATTTTAAGCTTTTCCATAACCTTCCCTGGACTGAAAACAAAACTTTTCACTTGCAATGACTCTTTCCTGGGTTGCAGCTATGGTCTGAAGGAGTGAATCTTAGTACTCCCATAATGACCGAGGATGGAGAGAGACTGCAATTTTAGGCAACTATCTATTTCCACACCACTACTTGCTACCTTTCTGATTAATGACTTGCCCCTGAACAGGACAGGAAGAAAAAGCATGTGAACAGGGATTCCCTTGAAATTGTGTATTTTCCTCGTTGCTTCTCTAACGTTATTTAGATTAACAACAATGTGTCATACAGAATTTTCCATACTATATAGAATTGTTTAGGCTGGAAAAGACCTTTAAGATCATCAACTCCAGCAGTTAACTAAACACCTCATCTAATATATGCAAGGATCTCTCACTGGAGAAACCTTGTTCCAGTTCTCTTACTAGCCATAATGGTTTCCATGCTAACTCACACCAGATGTCCTCCAGCGTGGGCATTAATGGGTGCCAGTTGTATCACTATTATTTCCACTCAATGACCTCCAAGGATTCAGCTGTCAGGGGTGAAGGTACCTTCTCAGCCAGATGTTCAGCCTGTCCTACTGTTTTTAATAGCTGCTGGCAGATGTGTTGTCCATGGATTTATCAAAAGTCTTTCTTTATCTCAGTCCCAAAACCTCTTTTATCAGTGAGGTCTACATTTTAATTATGTGTTCTGTGAGAAAGTACTTTCTCTTTTTTTAAACTTGCTATTTGATATGCATTAGATATACATTTATATTGTATTTGGAAGCAGGCTATTTTAGTAAGATTGACTTTAATGGGATCCAAAGAGAAGTAAAAGTTTTCCATGCTGATTCAATTGCATGTCTAGGACCTGTGTGCTACAGATTGTTGAAGATCTTGAACATGCTCAAGAACATTTTATAGTCACTTCTAAGTTGAAGATGACAGTGCAGCAAATTTTGTCTAGATGCTAGGTTTCCAAGCACTCTAAAGTCCCCACATACGTTTTGATTGCTTTCTTCTCTAAGGTAATCAAGCCCATAATTTGTTAGATCGTTTTCAGAAAAACGTTAAATCCTAGTACCTGAGCCTCATTAGTAGTGACAGCAAATAGTGATAGATATGAAAGGGTGGACTCAACTGTGTTTGGACCTATTCTGGATCAAGTTATCAGATGATGACAGTGTAATCAGAAAGTGACTCTCTTGTCTCGTATTTTTAAGTTCCTAAGATCTCCCTGTTCGTGGACAGATTCATAGGCTAGCTGTGCACCAGTTGTCCCTCTGACTGTCCTGTCACTTACAGAAGTCAGATGTGCTTTTCCTGTGTCCTTTTTCAGTGCAGACACTTCGAGGGTTTTATTTCTTTCTGTTTTGTTTGCATGCTTTTATTTTCTAACTCTCTGGAGAAATTGTTTTCCCACTGTAACCTCTCTTCCCTCCTGTTCTAGGAGCACTGGAGTGAAGACCCTGTGGAATATTTTTCTGGTAATGCTTGTAGCTTTGGAATGGTTTCACTTTTTTGTCAGGTCATTTGTTTCTACTATAGTATTTTCCTGTGATTTTACCTTTGAGTAAATCCTTTAATTTTTTTGCACTATCAAAACTACTGACCCCTTTACAAGAGCTGGATTTTGATCCAACTCCACAACTAACATTTTTCTGTAGGCTCTTGATATTAATATTGTGAAATTAAATGAGTAGATGGAAACTGTTGTAGGAACATGTTCTTTACGTTACTGTATTATGCAATCGATTTCACTTTGTGGGAAAGCTGTCATCAGGGTGTCATGTGCCTTGAACTTGAATTCTGAAGAAATCTACCTTTAGATAAAGCTGTGATAGCATCAGAGGAATAGATTCTCTTTAACTTACATTTGCAAATGAATGATAAAATCAGTGCCATACTTCTCATGAGGATTGTTTCTTTGGTTTTATTAAATTTTATTTGAGCATTGGAGGCCCGCTTTTTAGGGTCACTCCATCCTCTTTTTTTTCTTCATGACTGATGTTCTGGTGAAATGCATTTGACGTTTCACGTGACTCCACTGTTGCTTAAGGCAGACTGCAAGATTCAGGAAAACAAATGTTATATTCATCTATGTGGTCCTCCAAGATACTAGCCTTCTATCGCAACTGTGGTAGAAAAAAAAAAAAAGGTACAATTGTTCAGATTTTATTTAATAAAAGCTGAGATTTTGGAACATAACCTAGAGCCAGTGATGAATTATGCTGCAAATGCCAGCACCACAAATGATTGGATTCACAGCATTCAGCCTGTAGCTGAAGTGACATCAACTCCCACAGTGCAAAAAGTCTGTTCATTGCCATTCCATTACTCCCCAAATTTTCATATGGGAGAAAATGCCTTTTCATATCTAGTCTAAAACCATATGTGAACTTTTTCAGAAAGTTGGTGGAAAATCCTCTTAGTCCCTTATGTTACAGGAAGACACTCTCTTTTGCTTTTGTCATCTGCAGGTTTGGAACACCTGAATTGAGAAACTCGTGCTCAGCATCTGTCTGTGTATGAGACTGTTTCTACTTCAATTTGTGTCTTATGTGTCTACAGAGCAACTAAGAAAGAAATTTCTGTGTGATTGAAGGAGAAGAGGGGAGGACAACAGGGGTGAAAGATGAGGAAGACCTGATTTGCATGTGTTTTGTTTTTCTTTAGGCTTGTTTTTTTGGAATGGTAAATGTAAAATCCATGCTCTGATCTAAAACTCACAATTATCTCTGACTTTCCTTGTATTCTGTATTTCCCTTGAGGTCAGTAGTATCAAACTTTTTTAATATACATTCGTACAGAAATATTGTGTACAATAAATCATTTTTCTAACAGCTATTTTCTTGGAGGTAGTGGCAAAACATATTGCTAACCATTTAATTTAAAATACAGTGTCTGAGATGGGTTTCTCTGTCATCGCTGCTTGTTATGAGGTTCTCATCAGATTTTTTAGAATAACATGTGAAGGTACTGATTCAAAAATGTATGAGTTTAGACAAATGATGAATATGTCCCTGTTAAGGTAGCAGTTAATGTATATTGCTTTTCACAGGACATCTTTGTGCCAGGTGCTGTTGAAAATTCTCCATGTAGCTATAGCATTATGCTTCTGTCTCAACTTGTAGTGACCTCTGGTATTCCAGTCCAGGCTTTCTTTTAAGCAAAAATTTCCAGTTGTGCAGCATTGTATGGTGGTTTTTGAATGTTGACAGAAGTCCACTAGGATGCAAACCACCAAACTCATTTTCACTGTGACCTAAACCAGGATTTAAACTGAAGTCCCTGGAGATGAAAAGCAAGACTACTAGCAAGTGACGGACGAACCTCAAATAGCTCGACTGAGATAGGAATCTAAAAGTTTAACTTTTCTGAAACCATTCTGGTCCCGAAATCAGCCTTCTAGTCCCATGAGAGTAGTCAGCCTTCTGTAATTTATCGCATATCCAGATTGGGACTGGATTTCTGAGGCAGCATAACAATAGTACTTCTGACTAAAACCAGTTAAGTGAAGACATGCATTGTAACAAAGCAAAAAAGTAAGTCATATTTTGAAATCTTAAGGACTGAATTTTTTTTTTAAAAAAAACAAAACAAACAAGTTTCCTCTTATTCAAAATTTTGGTTTCTCTAATAGTGAGTTGCAACATTAGAAAGAAGACTCTGATCCTCACACCAGTGAGTGTTAGGAGAAAGACTGGTTTTAAATAGACGTTAAGGATAAAAAAATATTAAGAATAGTGCATCACTGGGACAACAATGCCTGTGAAAATGGAGTCTTTTCTGTCAATGAAAAGGAGAGAGGCTAGCTAAAGGTTTTGGAGAGCTGACAACTTTAGGGCTAGTCCTGTCCTAGGGTAGGAGGACGCATTGCATGATGTCTTCAGATATCTTCCAGATTTACAGTTCTGTGACTACTTATCTCAAGCAACAAAATTCTCCGATATATTAATGTTCTTTTGACAACATGTCTCTGAAAATAAATTTATCTCTGTTAAAGAACACTCATAATTTAGTTCATCTGAAGAATAGTTCAGCAAAGAATTTTTCCCTGTTAAAAATGTGCCAGCTTTTGTTTAATGAGACTTCTCTTTGTGTCCACCACAACACCTTTGTGTGAAGCAGCAAGGAGATGCTAACTGACAAGTATCTATGTCCTGCAACTACTATTCAGATTCTAACCCCAAAATAGTGGTTTATTGTGCATACTGAGATGAATAGGGTATTCCCACTTCCCTTATTCTTAACACTTGAAAGCTGAAGTATGCGTGGGAGAGACATGCAGAGGAAGAACTGATGATGTGAAAAGTACAAAGATATGACTACTGGAAATGATGGTTCCAGTAGATGAGACCCACTCAGATAATAATGTGAGTCAGCTCTCACATGTGTTAACATGGTAAAAGTCAATTTTTCTCTGACCAACTGTTTTTAAATTTTCTGCATAAACACTATGATGCATCAGGATATGTCTAAAAATAATTTGTCCTCCCCTCGGTGGATATATCCACAAACCCTGCGCAAAACCACTCGTGCTTCTCAAACACAACTACTGTGCTGTGAAGCTGTGGGTAAGTGAATGGGCTTGGTTAAGATGAGTTTCAGTCAAACATTAGGAGAAAAAAAAATAGTTTATAGAAAGCCAGTTCCAAAAGAGCTGAATGTGCCACCATGACTCCTTCTCGCTACTATTTAAATACAGCTTATCACATTGCTCATCAGTGTGATATATTTCTCTGAGCTTCTCGTATTTTAGCTGGTTTCTGGAAATCAGTACCTGGCAATAAGGTCACGAGACATGTCAGTTTTGCTGAGGTCAGCTCTAGAGGGAGGTAGGTGAAAGGAAGCTGGCAGATGACATTTGAAGCTGAATATGGTGGAGGGAAAGACAAGACGAAACGGTCTCAAGTTGCACCAGGGTAGTCTTACATTGAACTTCAGGAAAAATTTCTTCCTGGAAAGGGTTGTCAAGCACTGGAACAGGCTGCCCAGGGAAGTGGTGGAATCACCATCCCTGGAGGTATTTAAAAGACGTGTAGATGTGGTGCTTGGGGACATGGTTTAGCGTTGGACTTGGCAGTGCTACGTTAATGGTTGAACTTGATGATCTTAAAGGTCTTTTCCAACCTAAATGATTTTCTGATTCTTTGAAAATTGCATTACACTGGAAACCAGGAAACGTGTTGTTTTCTACATTTGTGGTTTTGCTTATTAATAAAATTGTATTGATCTAATATTGATCTATTGCATTGATCTATTACTATTTAATTCCATAAGACAAAAGACATTCTGACCATCCACTTTTCATTGTTGTGTTAGATGTTACTTGCTGCACAGATGATGGTGCTTCTACTGGGGACCGTATGGCTGGGATTTTTGTGTTGGCTATGGAGCTGCCTATACGTAGAGGAGGAACAAGGATGGGAGAGAGTGGGACGGGCCAGCTTTGAAGTTTGTCATAACATGGAAAGCCTGCTTTTTTTGAACCACTGAAGTCAGTGATGGGCTTGGCTCTGATCTCTGTAGGAGTTTCTCCTGAGGACTATCAGGATGGCAAAATGTACCAGCTGCTCTTGAATAACATAACCTCTGTAGAATTTACTGACTGGTTGGTTTTAAGCTAGACGTAAGCAGCTCAACTGCCATAGCTTCACTGAAAAAAACACAACTTTTTATGCCAGCTCACGATCTGTCATGCAAGCTGTACAACACCGGGCATCTCTCCTCCTGCTGGCCTCTCGCTCCAAAACCTGGGTAACAGCCCAGTATTTCTGGGCTTTTATCAACCCAGATGTTAAAGTTCCCTCTTGAATTCTTCTTGAGTCATGAAAATCTGTATTCTTAAGAGTGTTAGTTCATTACCTGGCAATAATGAACTATCATGACCTAAATGAGGTAATAGTAGGGATCAACTTAGGATTTTCAGAAGTCTTCTGTGATGACCTGATTCTGCTCCCATTTAAACCACCACTGGGATTGAACTGAGTTAGAGTTAGACACAATATTAAGTGCTTTCAGAAGTCTCATCCTAAGTACAGAAGAAGAATTAGAGATATCGATGTGGTACATTCTTCAAAAGAAATTAAAAAGCAAACAAAAAACCCCTAATTTGAAGTATGACTTCAACCGATCCTGTCTTTCTATGCAGGCAGGCATTTCACAGTTTCTACAAAGATAGCTTCAGCATTAAACTTAAAAGATTATCAATCATCTTTAACAATTTTTTAAAAATATTTTTGCTGGCTGGGTTTTTCAAAGCATTTTCTAAATTTTAAATATAAAAAAGTAAGTGTTGCATGGATTTTATTTTGCCTTAATCCTTGAGTGCATAATCCTGAAATAAATTTTGAGCTAAATCCCCTGTGACCAGAAAATATTCCTTTAAACTCTAGGGATTCAGCCAGCTATAGTTATATTTTATGCCAACTAGCCAGATGTATTTAAAAGAAAGAAAATTCTGTTCTAAGTAAAATAAATTCAAAACTCTTTACCATAAAGTTTAAAAAATAAAGCTAAAACCCATCATAGTCTTTATTCCACAATGCACAGAATAAATATGAAAAAAATACATGTCAGATAGTATCAGAACTGATGTTTATGCACTGCAGGGCATTGCCTTAGCAAGGACCAGTGCAGTTGCCTGAAGGAAGTGAATTGGTGCAGGCATTTTATGGTTGATAGAGGCATCTCCTCTCTTGTGTAACACTGAATCCTTTTGTGGTCAAGAAAAGTGAAATTTTTGCAACTTCCAGTGCTTGGCTGAGTTTCAAGAAGCTCAAATTTGACTGAAAAGCTCTAAATAACAAAAAAGGGAGCACGGGGCTTGGCAAGGCCTGATTCCGAGTGCAGTGAAGCTGATGAGAGAGTCTCCCCTGACCTGGCTAGGCATGAAAGTGTTGGGTTCTACACATGCAGCTGACTCTTAATAGTGATTTATAAATGTGAATTTAGAATTGTTCTGAGGTTACATCCTGAAATGCATGTGGAGCTCAAGTTTTCTATCATTTTCCTCCAGTGTCCTTCTCTTGTATTTCTTTTTCTATATTCCTCCACACCCCCGCTGCCTTTTCCCCCGTTTGCTGCTGTTTAGCATTGCATCAGCAGAAAATCACTGCATGAGTGGCTTCCATAAAGCAGCAAGTAGACTTAAAATCAAGGAACAGTTTCAAAGATGGGTTTGCTGTGTTCCTGTGAATATATCATAACTATTATGAGGGTTTGGAATACATCTACACGCACCATAGGGGTAACCTCATCATTACCCACCCATGGTGACTCTGATCTCAAATGATCTCATTCCATATCCTCAGCATAGTTCTGGCATGTTCCCTCTGCATGGAGGGGCAACAGAGAATGACCTCCCTTTGAAATCCTAGATGTATTTACTTGAGAGCGTGCCAAATGCATTAACAAGTGGTGGAGTGAAACCCCGAGTGAGTAAATATGGTCAGCCCAAACACGTGTAAATAAATCTAAAATTTTGGAGGATGACATGCTTGCTTTGATTTATGCCACAAACTATAGGAGGAAATGTCAAGCCAGTGAGAATCTGTTCTAGTCATTTGTTCTTAATTGCTATTTTGTCATAGCATAGCACACCAAGCTCTTGGGAAACTGTTTTATCTTCTCTTTGCAAAGGAGATTTGGTTCAGGTGACAGCCCTATTTTGTTGTGACTAATGTGATGTTTCCTTGCACATAGTAGCAGCTCTTGGCAGTGGTTATCTGAGATATTGCACTCTCTGTATACTTATCTCTCTCCTCATCTGCTGCACTCTCACTCAGAGAAAAAAAAGAAGGCTGCTGCTACTAAGCTGGAAGCAGATATTTGGCTGAGTGCTTCCCTGGTTTTGGATGGGTGTTCCCACTTTTAGCAGCAGGCCTTGACTTTGAGAGGTACCTTATGATGAGTGAACAGCTATATGAGGAACTTTCAAACTTTAAATCGTATCCAAGGAACCTTCGGTAATAAGGGCTTCAGCTTATACCCGCAAGTGGTCCTGTGGGAAAACTGGGCTTTGGCTTTTATTTCCTGAAAGGAAGGATTGTATGGCAGTGTTGGGGCTTCAGGGTCTGTATAATCAAGGCTCGGCATGATGAATTTGATGTACTGGCATCTGTTCTGTATGCTTTGTAAGACTTCCAATAAAATATGAATAAAAAAGAAATATGCTTCATATGTCTATATAGGACATATTGCAGTTAAAGCTTTAGATATGGCATTTTTGTTAAGAGGGATATGTTAGAACACACATAAGTGGCCCAGTTCTTTCATAAACAAAAAGGCAGGGAAAATTTAGGAATGCAATCAAGGCAGCTCCGACCTTGTTTTTATTTAT
>NW_009706367.1:37142-37720 GCF_000703405.1 Apaloderma vittatum | reverse complement strand
CAAGGGGATGCTTCAAACTTGAATGCACCTTTTAAAAATCTGAAGCTCCAGACAACTTCATGTTCCTGTATGTAATCTTTCAAAGAGGGCAAGGTGTGAAAGAAACCCAATAAACATGTGAGGGGTGAAGGAAGATTTTAACAGATCAGAGTCAAGGTTGCCAGCTTTTCCCCACCACAAAACCTCAACGTCCCTCTCCAGGAACTCAACCCAGAATATTATTTTTGGATGACTGCTTCTGCAAATCAGTACAGTACAGATGAGGGCCCTCCCCCAAAATCAACTTCCAGCCCCTCTTTGAGTGCAGAAAAGGCAAAAATAAAGGACAAGACTGAAGTTTAGGTGATTTTGGTCTGTCATGGATTTTCCAATGCTATCAACATGCCCTGTCTTTCCATAATGAAAATGAGAAGCATGATTAGGTAAATCAACTGTTTCCTATTGTGCTTGTGCTTTCTCTCAAAAACCAAACAGTAGCTTTTTCTTCTTCAGGCTCATTCTGCAGCTGCTTCCCCTGGCCCCTCCTCAGGATTTGCCCGCTGATGCTCCAGGCCAGCTCTGATGTGGGACAGAGACCA
>NW_009706367.1:0-37111 GCF_000703405.1 Apaloderma vittatum | reverse complement strand
AGAGCCATGGTGGAAGCCTTGCCAGGAGCCTCCCTGCACTGCTTAGGCATCGCATCTCAACCCAGCCCTCACCCTTGGTCCTGCATCTACAGGAACTGGTATGAATTTTATTACATGATCCTCTGGGAACAGAGGGAGTTTCGGTGACCCCTTAGAGGAGAAAGCCTTTTGAAATTTTGGGGCTACACCCATAAAGTGGAGTTTTATTACAGTTTTGTGTGTACAAACTCTCCAGATGTCATTTGTAGGTTTCTGAAGGAGTTAACAGACAGAACTGAAAACAAGAGAGCTCTTTCTCCTGGAGGTGGTCCAAGGGAATATTTGTGGAAGATACTTCACAAGCAATGGGTAGCTTATGAATCCCCTGCCTCAAATTTATGAGACAGGAATTGGACAGAAGATGAAATGCTTTGTAACATGATTTGGTTTCATTCATTCAAGCCGATCATGAGCTACCCACTGTTCAGACTAGCTGCCTGTGAGAGCAAAGTAGCACCCTTGAAGAGTACTGATTCAGTGCACCGGCCTGACAGAAAACAGCTTGTCATCAACTTGTGCCTTCTCTTTGAAGAGCATCTTCTGGGCACAGCACCATGCATTTCTACTCTTGCTGAATCAATCCCCCAAGCCTGTGAAATATCTGAGTTCAATCTACTTTTCTTCTGGCCCAGAAATGTCCTTTCCTGCACTGCAGCTGGGACATAACTCACTGTAACAGCACCAACCCATGTTCTACAATTAGAAACAGTCTCCTGAGGACAAAGACCAAAGGCTGCTCCTACTTTCCAATCCTCTTCAACGTGTTGGTGGGCTGGAGCCAAAACCCTTTGAGGGGGAAGAACAGAAATTTCGTTTCTCTTTCAGAGTAGGCAAAGAAAGAAAGTGCAACTCATATCTAATCATTCAGAGTAGACAAAGAAAGCAAGTGCAACTCATTTCTAATAGTTCAGCATGGCTAGAGGAGGAAATTTTGTGAAATTCCGACTCTGGCTGGAAAAGGCAGTCGTTTCTGGGACTCATCTGAGGACTCTCTGTTCCTGGAAAACCTATCAGAGACAGCAGCCTATGTGAACTGCAGTGGCGAAAGGCGTGGTGAGATGAATTATTTTCAAAGGAAGGGGAGTCATAAGGTGCTCAGCTGATGCTCAGCAGCATGACTGCTCTGGCAATGTAATTTATGTCAACTCTAAGACTTTCTATTTCGGGAACCAGAAACTTAATGAACACATAGGTTAAAATCTGTGTGAGGTGAGGGAATCCCACATGAAGGAGATAGTAAGGGACATAGAAAATGTTTCAGATTATTTTGTATTGAGGCAGTAACTACCTACTTATCATATATGCTAGGGTAATAGATTCTTAACACCCAGTCAGAGGCCTCTGAGTGCTGTCACAATGCACACGTATTCATTATCTGTTCCTTTCATTTGGACAGCTCTTGTCCCTGCCACCTTCTTGCAAAAGGGTATGGTAGCAATGACTCTTGGCCTTTCTGGTCACAGCTCAGTATCACATATGTACAATCCCATGAAACCAAAACATACTCTCAAAGAGCTCTTGTACTCCAGGGCTTCCACTTCAGGAAGGATATTAGATTTCAAAGCATATTTACATATTTACTATAACACTTCCAAGAGCAGGTTTTTTAAAAGGTTATAGCAACATCTATTTGCCTTTGATGGGGACAATTCCTTTTGCTTGTGTTCCCTAGGCTGTTGAACTCACGAATCTTACAGAAATCTTAAGCATTTTACATTGTCTAAAGCTTTTATTTTTTTTTTTTATGTAAGAGGTTAGAAGCCAATTGGCTGCAGAGTATTCATAGATGAAACTAATAGTGGAGCAGTGCATTCTAAAGACCTCAAAGTTATGCTTCTAAGTGTCTTGCATTTGCTAAACTTAAAGGGGAAAAAAAAAAAGTCTGACTATATCTGTATTTCATACAGTGTTGTATGTGATATATAGCAGCACAAAGAAGAGAGAGGGAGTTTTCTACTTACTCCATAGCAATGAAATGGCAGAAAGATGTGGAAGAAATTCCACAGTCAAGTAGCTTTGTGAGTCCTTTGTGGGATATTAAATATTCAGAAATAATGAGTCTAATAATAGTGTGATTGGATTAAAAATTTGAAATGTAAAGCATGAAACTGGAAGGATTGAAACTTGGAAACAAACACTGGCGATACTTCCTAGCTATTTTTTACAGCCATCCAATTCAGTAACACAATTTTCTTTAAAAGTTAAAAGCCCATACTCCTAGTGACTGTGAAATTTATCAATATTAAATACTGTGAGATTTATCAGTGCAACTCCATAGAAACAATTAATCCTGAGAAACTTTGGTTGTTTGACTGTGAGATGTGTTGTTTATGTTCATCTGAATATAGGAGAGCACTTTATACTCATTTATTAGCGTATGCTTCTGTAGCAGATGGTATTTCTATGTCATTTAAAGAACTACAGAAACATCACCCTCTCAGAAAAATGAGCTATTTTGAAGCCTGTTTATGAAAAGTGGATGCATTAGTCTTGTCTTGACTTCAGATGCTGTCTGTTTATTCTATTGATAGATTAGCATGAACTTTGGGAAAGCCAGTGTTGACCTTGTTTCCACACTTTTCAGTTTGTGTGCACCTTGGAAACTCTAGCTTTCAACTGGAAGTAGATATGACAGAAGACTAGGATATTCTTATGGGAATTACAGAGGGAGAGAGTAAATAAAGCTGGACAAATTGGGTCCAGCAGTGAAAGGAAAACAATAGCTTGGGGCATTTTTTTCTGAGGTTTCGCCATCCCCTTTCAGCATTCAGATTTGAAGCTTCCTGAGGCAACTCGTTCTCAGCCAGTTTACTTAGCCCCAAAGGCATGGGTATAGCTCATGGCTACCAATGGATATAGGAGACTTGTGATCTTCCAACATAAATTCAGTTTCATTTGCACTGTAGATGGGTCGATGCTTAATTTTTAGGAAAGGGCACTATACAGACTCTTGACCTTTCTTATGCCTTAGCAGTCCCGTCTTCCAAAAGGTATGAAATGGAAAAACTTCAGCTGTTCTCTACTGCATCACCCCTGCCGGATAACTCTGCTGCTCAGCTGACAGATACCATGAGGGCACTATATGGCCCTGCATTCCCAGTGAATCTCAGCTGTCCAGTCTCATAAGGATGATTTCAAGGTAATGCAGTATAGACAGCAGAGATGCTAGTCTATGTATGCTGACCACAACTGCTGCTAAGATTGTATTAGACAGTGCTGAGTGCAGCACACAGTCTTGTGCCTGTGGCTATTTTACCTCCTACCATGTTTTTCTCAAATGGAAGAACTCAGCTGATTCAGACCATGCCATCTGTCAAACTGCACACAAGTTTTCCAACTTGGGCTTGGGAGATCTTCCGGGTGGGGAAGAGAGACATGGTTGGAGGGTCCATGAGCTGTGGGGAAGTATCTGATCTAACAGCAAATGCACAACTCTTGAGATGTTTGTGCTTTGATGTAGAGGAGCAGCAAGAGCAAGAGTTGGAGGTATGTGAATCCTAGTCCCAGTTCTGACTCTTAACTGCAGGTGCTCAGAAGATGGATTAGGTCTCTGCTCTTCACTTTGAACAAGAAGAGGTAGTGGGTAACCCTGTATATTAGGGAGCATTTTGATTGTCTAGAGTAGTCCAGGAAGGCCAGACACTCTTCAGTGCAGAAGTAGGCTGTCCTCATCTACCAGAAGATGAGCTGGTGAGGAAGAAGACTGGCCTGACTGAACATAGAATTTGGCTGGAGCACAGGGGGAAAAAAAAAAGTTTATGACCTTTGGATGAAGAGGCAGGCAACTCAGAAAAATTACAAGGATGTTTGAGGTCATGCAGGGGGAAAATTAAAAGGGCCAAAGCCCAACTAGAACTTAATCTACCTACTGCCAACGATAAAAAATAATTCTATAAATACAATGAAAGGAGGGCTAAGGAGAATCTCCATCCTTTATTGGATGAGTAAAAGGCCAAGGTACTTAATGCCTTCTTTGCCTCAGTCTTTAATAGTTGTTTTCTGGGTACTAGCCCCAGGGACAGGAAGCAGAATAAAGCCCTCGAAATCAAAATGGTTAGCAACCTGCCACACCACTTAGACACACACAGGTCTATGGGACTGGATGGGACCACCCAAGGGTACTGAGGGAGCTGGTGGAAGTGCTCACCAAGTCACTTTCCATCATTTCTCAGCAGTCCTGTTTAACAGTGGATGTCTCAGTGGACTGAAGTTTAGCAAATGTGACACCCAGCAAGGTCTGGAAGGAGAATATGTGCAAGGACAGGCCTGTCAGCCTGACCTTGGTGCCAAAGAAGGTCATGGAGCAGATCATCTTGTTTGCCGTCACACAGCATGTGTAGGACAACTGGGTGATCAGACCCAATCAGCGTGGGTTTGCATAAGGTAGATCCAGCTTGACTAACCTGATCTCCAGGGGGAATGGTTTCAAGTTGCAACAGGGCAAGTTTAGACTGGACATTAGGAAGAAATTCTTCATGGAAGGAGTGGTCAGACACTGGAATAGACTGCCTAGGGAGGTGATTGATTCGCCATCCCTGGATGTGTTTAAGTGTCGCTTAGATGTGGTGTTGGGTGATATGGTTCAGGGGTGAACTAACCTAGTGTAGGGTTAATGGTTGGACTCGATGATCCCAAGGGTCTTTTGCAACCTGAATTGTTCTATGATTCTATGACAAGGTGACCTGCTTAGTGAATGAGGGAAAAGCTGTGGATGTTGTCTACCTGGACTTTAGTAAAGCCTTTGACACTGTTTTCTACAGCATTGTCCTGGAGAAATGGGCTGCTCATAGCATGGATGGGTATACTCTTTGCTGGGCAAAAAACTGGCTAGATGGCCAAGCCCAAATCAGATGGTAAATAGAGGTAAAACCATTTGGCAACCAGTCACAAAGTGACGTTTCCCAGGGCTCAGTATTGGGGCCAGTATCATTTAATGTCTTTATCAATGATCTGGATGAGAGAATTGAGTGTACCCTCAGTAAGCTGGCAGATGACACCGAGTTGGGCAAGACTGTTGATCTGCTTGAGGGTAGGAAGGCTCTACAGAGCCTTCTGGCCAGGCCGGTATATTGTTTGAGATTCCACAAGGCCAAGTGCTAGGTCCTGCCCTTGGGTCACAAGGCAGCACTAAAGGCTGGGCAAAGAGTGGCTAGAAAGCTGCTTGTTGGAAAAAGAACTGGGGATGTTGATCAATAGCCATCTGAACGAGACCCAGCAGTGTGACCAGGTGGCCAAGAAAGCCAACACCATTCAGGAGTATATCAAAAATAGTGTGGCCAACAGTTCCAGGGAACTGCTTGCTCCCCTGTACTCGGCGCTGATGAGGCTACATTTTGAGTCCTGTATTCGGTTTTGAGTCTCTCACTCCAAGAAAGACATTGAGGTGCTGGAGCACATCTAAATAAGGGCAATGAAGCTGGTGAAGGGTATTGAGAACAAGTCTTGTGAGAAGCAGCTGAGGAAACTGGGACTGAAGGCTGAAGGGAGACCTTATCACTCTCTACAACTATCTGAAAGGAGTTTGTAGCAAAGTAGAGGTTAGTCTCTTCTCCTGTGAAGCACTGGTGAGACTTTGGAACAGGTTGCCCATAGGAGTGGTTGAGTCACCATCCCTGGAGGTATTTAAAAGATGTGTAGATGTGGCACTTAGCTACATGGTTTAGTGGTAGAGTTGGCATTATTAGGTTAACAGTTGGACTCAATGATCTTAAAGGTCTTTTCCAATATAAACGATTCTATGATTCTAAGGAAACCACGACATAAAAGTATCGTTTAGATTCACATTTCCTAGAACTGTCTTAACTGTAAAAAACATATGGCTACCAGATCTTATGATGTCTCCTAGTTTGTTCTACAGGGAAGTGGAAAAAGACTTGAATGTTTTATTTATGTGCTTGAAAAATTCTTTCAGTGAGGTGGAGGAATGTAGAAATCTAAGCAATGCAGAGAAATAAGCTAGATCTTGTCAAATATCTGCAGTTTTGCTTACAGGTTGATATAATGTTGATATGCACTGGAGTGAAAGTAGAGATAGAAGTGGGAATAAGAACCACTGATTTTAGTTTTCAAGTCTGTTTCTAAGATACTTGTGTTTTCAAGTGGCACTTTAGAGCAAATGTTTATATTTAATTAAAGATTTCTTATATATTGGAAAATCATACATACCACACATATAGCATCTTCCCAGTTGTGATAGCAGAGCTGGATGGATGTGGAGTTAGAGCATTAGCTAGCAGCATAAGACATGCCTGCTCTCAGAAGACATCCTGAAGAGAGCTATTAATACACTTGTCTGGGAAGGAGGATGTTCTCCTCTTTCCTGTGCAAGGCATCCCTTCCTGTACCCATGAAGAGAGTAGAGGTGATCCTGTGTCTTTCGACGATCTGTAACAGTCAACAACCGAGATTTGCTGGAGTGCTTTTTCTTTGTAATCACTTTTCTAAAAAGAATAAGAGTAGAACCAATTTTTGTAATATCTGAACAAAGATTGTTTGTTTGGTACAGCTAAAGTTCTTTATCCCACAGCTGCAATTACTTTAAATAAACAAAACCTTGTGTTTTTGTCCCATAGAAAGAATTTCTATTATTTTCTGTGTGCTAACCATCATCTCATTTGAATTATATTGGGGATTAGCCTGGGAAATGTTACACAAATAGCTGAATTTTTTAAATTTTATTTTAACAGATCAAAACTCCTTTTCAGTTTATGAAAGCCTTTTTCCCATAATTGATATTATTCCTTCTTTTTCTTTTAAGTCCTTAGAGGATTATGAATGTCAGTATTAGAATAAAAAGAAGATTGCTTTAGTTAATTTTATGTGCAGGGCTTCGTTCCAAAGGAACCAAACTCAGATGGGGATCTTTGAGAACACTGGTAAAGGGACATGATAAAAATAAGGTGGGGGTGAAGAAGACCAAAGTGGGGGAGGGGAATGAAGAAAAATCTACCAGTCAAACTCAGCAAAGGTTTCCAATATAGTTGACATTCTGCACTTTTGGTCTTTATAATCTGTCTGGACTGTTTTGGTGCTGTAGCATAACATTGGTTCAAGGTTTTTTTCACTTAACACTGATGATTATTTTTCCTGACTTCTGTGAGGCTTTCCAGTAATTGGCGTGATATGATGTTATCCTGGATTAACACAGGACGTGACTGTAGGGGACCGAAGGCGTAGAGACTATGTCCCAAAGACTGTAGTGTCTAATGCCACAGTTGTTCAGTTGTTTTCTCACTCAGGAGCAGAACATGAAACTTTGAAGGACAATTCTTAGCGCGTGAAGTCATATTACTTCAGTTCCCACAGGAGAAGATCCCATATCACAGCAAACCCCTCACCTACAGCTAGAACAGGAAAGAGTTCTAAAAGTGGCTGTTCTTAACCTCCTTTTAAGTCCATTCTGATGACCATCCTTTGGTATTTCTGAAAGACCCTGTCTGCAGCATGTTTCCTCTCATCTCCACTATTTGTCCCTGGCAAAGCAACGTCTGGAAAGACTGACTATACAGCAGCACTGCTGGGTGACCAAGCAGGGTCTGCAGGTGATAAAGAGCATCACGTGGCACAGAAGTATGTATTGTATGACCACTCCAGCTGCAAAGAGGACACAAGATACGTTCACCTCCCTCCCCCCAGTAAATCTGCATGCTGCTTCTGAAATGCTGTTATTTCATTGTAAGAGGTAGAAATAGTCATTTCCATGCAACATATCTCTCTGTGATGTTGCCAGTGCAAAAAAAGACTTATTTTGTAAGTGGAAATGAGTATTATAGTGCTTTATCCATCAGATACCTAAGTAAAACATAAGAATAAATATGCTTTCCTCTTTTCTAGGATATAAACGATTAGTGATATTTTTGAGATGAAATTCATAAAGTTTTGGAATCATACCTTCCATTGAAAAGCTACAGTGAAGAAGCTTGTAGAGCATCTTTGGCCTTTAATTTGAACAGATGTATGGCAAACGTCCTAAACTTGTACCATCCAACATACAAGTTTTTGTTGGCAGGAAGCAATCAAGATTAAATTGCCCTCCAAACTTTTTAGTACACTGGAGGTAGGGATGTGATCTTCCATCATAGATGATAACAAGGGTATTCCAAACGGTAAATTTTTGAGGAAATTTTCAGAGTTTCCACTTTTCATGGAGAACTTCTGTCAGGTTGTTATGTCTCACCCATCCAGCCCAGTCCAAGTCTGAGTGAGAACAGTAGCATTTGAAGAGCAAGATAAGAATCTATTGGCCTTTTTTAGGCTTTGACCACTAGTGTGTCTTGTACATGCACCTACGTTAAGAAGCCCACTGGAGAGAAGCCCAGTTTGTCTGGTGGGAACATCGCTGTCCTGATCTTGTCTGCAATTCTGGAGGCCTCACAATGGTCACGGTGCAGTCAGTGTCAGACATGGACATCAAGTCAACCAGCCCCTGTGTGGTGCAGCTCCTTTGGGGTGGGAGTGAATCAGGCACAGCAGTTGTTAGGCTTTGAAGAAATGCTTGTTTCCCTGGTTGAAGTTATCCAGCAGGACCATGGGGAAGATAAGCCTCTGTTTGGAGACCACTTAGCAAGTGGGAGTGTTGAGAGTGTGGCTGTCTTACCATCCTGGTAAAGTTTCTGCCTGATGGCTTAGTTGTCCTGAAGCTGCAACTTTTGATGATGGGAAGTGGTGCTATGCAGTGATTGGATAGACCGGAAGTCAGGACACTGGTCAAGAAGCAAAATAGCTGATTTCCGATCTCAGCTTCATTAAAAATTTCTTCTGTAACCACAAAGGTCATTATCAAGGTACAGTGTTAAAGACAACAAAGTTAGCCCAGGGTATTGACCCCTACATGAATGTAGCCCCAGTAGGTGCATTTCCACAGCAAAGCTTTTGTTCATTTATGTTATTCCTATGTTGTTGTATGAATACTGGACCATATTTTATTTTCCCTTGGGCTGAAATGTTTTTTCCTAAATACTTATAGAACAAATTGTGGCTAAATAATGCCTCAGGTGATTTAAGCACTTCAGGTGTTGATACCATTAAATCTGCAGGATGCCATTGGGTATAGAAGCTGGGGAGCTGTCAGCCTAAAATCCAGAAAAGCAATGAGGTTTACTCTACAGTAGGGGTAATAATCCAGGCCAACTCTAAAAGCTAGTGTCTCTCAGATTTAAGGTTATATATGTGAAATATTTTTTTAAAAATATCATTATAGCAGTGGAGCCTACAGATATTAGATGAGAACTTGGAATCCAATTCTGAAGTAATATGCTACAGTCCAGAAATACTTAGAAAGTTGATGAAGTTACGGAGTTGTGCTGTGGTGCACACCTACTTCTGGTACCATTCAGAAGTCTTCTCAGTATTTCCATGAAACCCAGCTTTGTGCCATGCAGGCATCTCTTAACATTTTGATCATGCACCGTCTGGTTTTACCCAGCTACTTGCTTCTCAGTGAGCAAATTGTGTGACTGGTAGAGATTTAAACTGTTCTTGACAACTTGAGCAATTGCTGCCAAATGTTGTGGAATTATAATCCACTGGATAGGCATTCTTGTCAAGATCTTTAAGACCACAAATGAAAACCTGTAATTCTAATTTGCTATTTAGGAACATGAAAACAAGATCTATATTTTTTTTCCTAAAGCTAGACCTGCACCTGATACCTCCTGTCAGAAGATGCCTTATACTCCAAATCTTAGAAAACCAAAGCTAGTTACCAAAGTGCTCAAATAAGGGGTTTTGGAATGGGGAAGCAGGCACCACTTTGGGCAATTTCATCTCTGAACAGAAGGGGCTTGGCATAAAACCACCCTGACAATGAAACTGTACAATCTTCCCTAAAGGAAGTGAAAGATGACATGGAAGCTGGCCAGCGTGAGATCAAAGCAGCCATAGCAAGGCTGGAGTGAAGTCAGCTGCAGATGAAATGCAGAGATAAAAAACATCTAATATTTTTCTCTAAAGTCCTGTGAGCTTGCACTTATGTGGGGGACTGTCACTGATTTTCTAATGAGTCACAGGAGCAGTTGAAGCAAATGTTTAAATCAGGAGTAATGTTTTACAACAAAATGCTAAAGGAAGCTGGGTGTCCTCAGTCTCCTAATGTATTCAGACAAAGCCTCTTTTGGAAGATAAGTACTGACAAGATGTGAGTCTTAGATTCATAGTATCATTTAGATTGGAAAAGACCTTTAAGATCATCAAGTCCAACCATAAACCCAATACTGCCATTTTTGGACACTTTTAAGATTCAGGGACAGGGTATTGGGCCATCTTAACTAGACCATGTGTTTGCCAAGAATGGTTGGACCAGATGTTCCTTGAGGTCCCTTCCAACATGGTATTTTTGACTGAAGTTGCCAACTTCAGTGCTGGGCTAATTGAAGGATTTTGGCTTGTTTTACAGGGGAGATCCTTCTGACTGTAGCACCTGATGGGCGCTTCTGTGAAGAGGTGACTCAAATACACGGTTATGGTCCAATGTTAAACCTTCTTTGATTTCTCTGCTGCCTAGTAGGAGTAGGGAAGAGAAGCCAGGTCAGTAAGGGCAACAGCAAGAAGAATCATTTGGATGTACATCTCTAATGATTGGCTGCAGGACTGAGGGGCTGCCAAATACCCATTTTATTGCTTATTTGGCTGTAAAGGGGGACATTTGTCTCACTAGCCTTGTCCAGATAGCTCTCTCACAACTTTTCTGGATACAGAATAAGCTTGGATAGACGGTTACAGCCACAAACTTTGTGTTTTCCAAAGCTGTAATTTGGTTAAAATTCTCCAGGAACCATCTAGGTTATGGCTCCCACCTTTACCATGAGTAATGATGACTTGAATGAGCTCTGTTGCATCAGAGGGTTGTTTTCGTGCTCACCTGAGTTGCTGGAAAAAAGGCATAAGTGACTTCGCCTCTAAAACTGTCAGAACACAGTGGGCAAAATTGAGTATCTCACACTCTGCACTTCCCACATGCCACTGGCAAAATTATTTCCTGTTTTATTGAATCACTCTTATGTCATTTACTTCAAAGTAGTTTTGCAGCAGTTAGACTGGTCTGCACTTCAGTATGTGCCTTTCTTTGGTAAGAAGGAATGCAGTTCTAAGTAACATCAGTCACAATAACTGTAGTTTTCTCCTTAATAATTTACAGTTGCTTCATGACCTCACCTTAACATGCACAAAGGACTGAATAAATCTACAGGGTCCTGAGTGGGAGGTTGTTTTGTTTTATGTGCAGCTTTCAACAAATTAGAATACACTTCACTTAGAGGCTTTTTCTTCTCTTTTCATTGAATAGTGAGGTTCATTTTAGCAACTGGAAAAACTTAGATTCAATACCACCATGTAGATTTCAGTTGGACAAAATGATGCCATTACCTTATATATTATTATAAAAAGACCACATCAAACTATGCAAGTGTCCTGTAATGTCATGATTACAGTTTTAGACTCGTACCAGTTGAAAAATACAACTAATTGAATATTAGAATATTCCTTCAATTATATGTTTGGCTGTCCACATGGATATAGGCAGTCTGTTAAAACACTATGTCAATTTGTACTATGGCAAGCTTGGAAAGTTTCCTGAGAAGGAAGGGGGAGGCTGGAAGCACAGTCTTTAACATGGGTTGTGGTATCACCTAATCCTGCCATCTCATCAGAGCCTGCTCCTGGGGAAAGTGACAGGAGACGAAACACCACAGGAACACTCAGGGGATGCAGGAAGGTGCTGCTGGTCATCAGGGTGAGGGCTGCTTCTCCAGCCCAAAGCTGTGCCTCGTTGTGGTGTGAAGTGTCGTCCTTTGGCAAGAGGAGACCTGCCAGGCACGGCACTGCTTCTGTAAGTGTCCTTTTGCAAGAACCTGAAGTGCTTTTTGACTGACTTCTATTGCCAAATTGCAGACTGTGTAATTATATTCTGGTTGCCTCAAGTACCCCTGCATTTTCAATTGAATGCACAAATAAATAATAAATATATAACGTGTTTTAAAAATGCTGACTGGGCAGAATGGCAGAAGGCATAGGGGTGCAGACATAGAGGTTGAAAAAGCATTCTTTATTTTATTTTTTGATACTTTTGCCTGAAATAGCCTCATATTTTCAGGTCGGCTTGTGGCCAAGAAAAACACAAGGCAAACCAAAGCCCACAGGAAACCATAAAAGCTCTAAGAAAGGCCAGCGAATGAAGGGTGTAGAAAAATCTCTGTGAATGATATCATTGACCACTGGCAGTGGGAAACTCTGAGGACTTGTAGCTGTTCATGAAGAGGGGTTGGGGAAATGAAATGTTAAAATATTCTAGATTTTTATTTATTTGTCTTCTGTTTTCTAAGAATCCTGGGAAAAACAGCTTCGTTATGATTGCCACCCATTGCTTTCTGACATTTAAGGTCCCATGGATGCAATTTATGCCTCTGAGTTGCTATAGATACAGGGGGTGAAATTCGTTCCTGGCCTTGCTAAAGTTGCTGGGAGTTTTGCCATTTAGTAGGGGATAGATTTCACCACAGATTTTCAGTGGTACAATCTTAGCTTCTAACAAAGAATGTCAAAATGCTGCCACTTTAAAGAGCAACAGTTTGCAAAGGAAAGGAGCCCCCATTTAACTGTTTGTGGCTTAGAATCACTTCTGTTGCTTTATCAGTGTGGTGTATGCTAGCACAGTGTGAATTACGCATACGGGATAGGAATTTACATGTTTAATTAGAAGTAACTTTCTCTCGGATGTGGACATGGAGCTAATGCTATAAAGCAAAAATGCGGAAGCGTAGAAGCAAATCGAGAGTGCTTCAGGTGGAAATTGAGCTGGACTTATTAGATCACTATCATCTGATGATGATAAAAAAGGGGCTTTGTGTTCAAGTAGTTTTTTTACAACTGGCCATGATCTTTTGTCAGTGCATCTGAATGCACTGGCTTGTGGGCTGGGGTTGTGTTGCTCTCCTCTGATGCCTTTCAGAGACTTGATTCCATTTGTGTGGTAGACTACATTTTAACACAAAGCTTGTGTCACGGATCACTTTCCCTCCTGTTTCTGAGCACAGATTGTGCTTCTCTAGTATCTGTTGCAATGACTTTAATTGAAACTTGATAGTGAGAAAGCAGGAAAGATATTGTATATCATCAGTTCATGGTTTCTACTGCTCAAAAGTCAAGGAGAAAATGCCATGTGATGGGACAATTCTCAGCAGACCACAATCTGGGGAATGTGGAGGTGTAGCTGCGCTACCCCAATGCTTTCCTGAGGGCAGAGGGGGAGCAGCTGGCTCCTGAGCTGCTTCTGTACTTTGGTGTGTAGGCAACCTCCCATTTTTAGTTCCCAGCACAGCCTTTGTGTGCTTTGTTGCTGCTGTTTGGATTTGATACCATAGCACAGAAGAAAGCCCAGCTTGCTTGCAGTTGCAGATGTTTCTACAAAAGTGTACTGCGAGATTGCAAAAGCTAAGATTGAAGCAGAGGCAAAGTCAACCAAGGTCACAAGTCAGCAGTAAGCTTGCGACAAAGCCATAGCTCTGTGTCCCAGTCTAACACCCGGTCCACCAAACCTGATGGACTGGTGCATGGTGTTCCTTCCTCAGCTTCAGCATCTGGCTGATGCCAGAATGAGTTGGCTAAAGTTCAGTTCAAACAAACTGAAGGTGGTGTAGGTAGGTGTTGGTGTGGTTAGTCTCATAGAGGTGCTGAAGGAACTACGTTAAATACCACAGTTTTCTCACTATCATCATTCCTCGGAGAGTCAGAAAATACTTCACAGTGTTAAATTGTCTGTATTAAAACAGTCTCTCCAGTGTAACTGGAGACCACCCAGAACTGATCCTAGATACAGCAGCGTCCAAGGAGATAGGCTGGAATTATTTGGAGTTCACTGCCCATAAGACATATTCTGGACTGGATATATGCACACAGGCATTGCTCAGGGGACTTGTCTCAGAGCGCTCTGTTTCTGGTGTGCTTTGTTTGCATTTGTGTAATGGAACCATTTAAAAAATAAATAACAGTTTAAAAATAAATGAATGATCTTCATATTTAATGTTTATCTAGGATAACTGGCAGCCATATCCATGCTAAAAAACCTTTACTGGCTCTATGAATCTGTTTATTCAAGTATCTGTATTTCAAAAGAGGCTTATAATATTTGCATGTTAAGTAGCAAATGATTTCTTTTATTGAGAAAATTTCTTCCCTATATAATTCTGTGCTGAAAAGAGAATGCCATGGTTTAAAACAAAGCTTTCAGCTAGATTTACCAGAGTCTCAGTAGCACTAGTAGCTCCAGTGCAGTTTTGCTTTGCCTTGGAATCTTCCATTGTAGACTCCAAATTTGGTGTGAGAGCAAACCGAGAAACTGGCCATTTGAAATAATTTATTTTTTTGTTCAGCTTGGGAAAAAAAAGTATATATGAGCATCACCAGAAGACTTTAGAGACAGTTTTCTGTGTGATTTTTAAATGGAAGACAAATTACTTTATCAGGTATTGATTCTCTAAGTGCAATCTTCATGTATGGTTGGAGGCAAGGTAGATTATTAAAGATGAAAGTTAATAACAAACTGAGAAGGTTAGAAAACCTAAGATGCACACCTTTATTGCCCACTCATATTGGATGTCTCTGTGCAGATTGTCCCTTGATTTTACATTAGGCCTTTGAGAAATTGACCGTATTGTCCCAGATATGCGCTTGCTCAAAGGAAATGGCTCCATCCAAGTCCCCTTTTAGGATGTGTATGTTATATGTCCATCTGCTGAAATAGTCCTGATAGTCGTTTTGGCTATGTAGGAAAGCTAGCTGGTGTCCATGGTGCTAATATGAAATACAACAACACAAGTGATGTAATTTAATTATCTAAAGCCATCTTGAAAAAGCTTGAATCTTTCTTAACTGACCCTAGTGTAAGTTACATTGAAGTGAGCTTACTGTGGGGATTTGAAAGACAGTTGCGGGGATCAGACACCGAGAGTTCATACCCGTACGAAAGGAACAGAAGAATTACAATGCTCTGCGGAGCTTTGATTAACTGTCTCCAGAGTAAATACAACCTCTGGAAACAAAAGCTTTCTCTCACACCAGGCCCCAGAATTGGCAACTTTAGCACATTCTCTTTGTTCACCTCCAGGATGGCTGGCAGGTTCAGCCAAAGGAGAGAGACTGTAAATTACAACAAAAAGGGAATTAGAAGATGTTATTTTAATCAGACTACTGAATGACTTCATTGCCGAGCTAGTGCACGGTGTGCACAGTAATCAGACTTCTGTAGACCCGGCGCAGTAGCTTTCACTGTAGGGTTGTGCCGGATGAGGCTCAGAAAGAAATCTTTCAGCACACCCTTACGGTTGAACGATCAGGCAAGTCCTATATCCCTTCCCTTATACTTCTGTTGTATCTACTTCAGATCACTCTTTGCATAAGCAATAAGCCTGAATTCTTCTAGCCAGGACATCAGGCACCGATTTTGCAAAATTTGATCTACTCACATAGACCCAAATGCCCACAGATCGTCCAGCATTGCTCCAAAAGAGGGTCTGGGGATCCTTGCTAGGAGCTGCTGTTGAATGATTAACTTTCACGCAAGTTCCCTGCATTATTTTAAACTCTGCCCTTGTTCTTATAGAGAAATGCAAAATATTAGAGCGTTCCTTGTGCTGCGCTGTTTTATGTTGTCAGAACTAAAATCTCGCTGTTAATTACTGGATTTAGTTTCCTGCTCTGCCATAGCTCTCCCTTGCAAGCAAGCTGAATTTCCTTACAGTATTTCAAGTGAGACATTTACTGCCAGTGCTAGCCAAAGAAATTATTATTTTGAATTATTTTCCCTGTTGATTGTATTCTTCTTCACACTCGCTTTCCCTAGGCTCTCAACACCTGTCAGAAAAATCAACCCGTCCTTCCTGCAGGAAGGTGCAAGAGTTGTCACCCCGTGTCTGTTCCTGAGAGCTGGTATGCGTGAAGCCAAACCAAACTGCAAATTGCAGGATTGGATTTTTCAGGGCAACATACCTGCCATTATTTAGAAGAAAAGAAAGTTTCCTGTTGAACATTGCCATCACATAGGTGACTGAACAAGAGGCAGCAGGGCTAACAGACTTGGTTGGAACATGGTTGGAAACTTAATGAATAAAATTACTAGTTGTGAATCTGTTTAACAGGGTAATTTACAGAAGAACATTAGTCTTCTGAGTGTTTCTGTGTAGCTTAGGGCAGTGGATGTCATGACTATTTTTAACTTTTTGCATGGGGAGGAGAAAGCAGTGGTGCAAGTCAGGAGTATTCTTCAGTGCAAGGCTGTGTATTTTGAGAGTCTGTGTGTGCAGCACTTTTTTCCAGGTGAAGATGCACACTGCCATCACAATAGGACATCCGCATTGCCTCACCCCACTTTCTAAAAGTTCTGGCTCAGGTCTGCTTAGGCCAGTCTCCATGTTTGTATCTTCTGTTGTCTACTGCCTTTTCCTAATACCATCGACACATGCATATGCCTGCTAAATTCACTGTTCCCAGTAGCTTTTTGTGTCAACTTCTGAGTCGACCTTGTCATGCAGCACACTGCTTTACAAATGTTTTTGTGTTTGATTCCTTAGGAAAGTGGCTGAATTGTGCTTTCTGTTAATTATTATTTTTAAGTTACTAGGCAGTCTTTAATTTTTGATGAAGACTATGATTATTCCGGACTGTTTTACCTCCAAGTGTTGTGAATCATCTTTTACGATATAGCAGGTTCCTGCATTTTTTCATCCTTCCCATGAAATTCCCTGGACAGTAACATGTATTCTGCAAAGTCCCAAGTGCCAGCTGAGGGTCAGAGAAAGGAGATGCATGCTGAGGGACTTCAAGATGTTCTGAGGCTGTTGCAAGACATGTAGGTCCTACCTCACTGTAAGCAGAATTGTGAATGGTGAAAGCAAGCAAGCCCCAGAAGATGCACCCTGCAATAACAGGTGGGGAAATAATTACTTTAAATGTATTTATTCTGTTCTGTTTTACATTGAGAGCTTTTGAGGGGTCAGGGAAGTGGAGGAAATGAACCTACTACTGAATGGGGCAAATGGTACCGCTGAGAACTTCTCTTCATGAAACACTTGCCTGTGTAGAGAGTTTCCACAAAGCCTGTTTATTCTAAGCTTCCCATAGGCCTGATTTTGAGAGACTGAGATGATTTGTTTCCCTCAGACTGCTTTCCAGGAGGATAAATAAGCCCAGACTGCTGCCAGAAGAGAAGACCTAACCTGAGCATCACCTGTGGAGGGAAAAGGTATTGCTGCAGAGACACAAACAAAGAGCTTTTGTGATAAACCATGTCCAGAACACAAATATGGCTGTGTGGCTTCGCTGAGGAGACAAAGGGTAAAGATAAAGCAGTTTTCTGTGAGATTGTGTGGAGTTTTGAATGTCCTCTGCTCATAGAGTGCTGCCTCATGGTGGTGTCTACACTCCCACCATGGTGGTGTCTACCACTCCCTCTGCTTGGGAGTGATGGTGAGTGCAACACACCGCTCTCTGGGGTGTGTCTCTGCAGAGAGACTTTCCAGTCATACTTGGCAGCACATCAACCTGCTTTGTCTCCTCAAGTATGTGGGTTCCCCTTTGTAATGGAGGGACAACCAGGGCCTATACTCTTGCAGATGTGTGGTGTGCCTGGGCAGCAAATTGTATGTTGGCAGAGGCTGCAGGTTGCTTCTCCAAACATAGCATGAACATTTCCCCCGCATGATCTTTTGGGGATGTCTAGTGAAAGTCTTGAAAACTAATAGTTTTGCTGGACTGTGTTTAACCCACTGACTGATAGGACGGATTGGCCTCCACATTGGTTTGTCCTTCAGCGCCTTGGAGCCAGGCCATCCCTTTGGCAGGACAGGGATCTGAGGCATTAGGAACTCTTGTTTTACCACTTCATTACTTACCTGGACAGCCATCTCTTGCAGCATGTGGTTTGCTATTACTGGCATCATATTAGAATAAAAAATATTTTTTAAAAAAATGCCCACATAAAAAGAAAAGCCAAACCAAAACCAGAATTCAAGTTTGCTCTTTAAATTTGGGACTTTCTATTGCTTACACAAGAGAAATGAGGGACTTGTGTTTGTTCCCTCCCCTTTAGCCCTTCTTCCATTTTCTAATTTCTTCTGGTTACATTCATTTTCTTTCCCAGTTGCAGTTCTCTCATCTTAAGCCTGCACTAAGTCATGAGCCAGGGCTGCGTGTTGTTCATCACACCATGAGGACCTCACTAGCTGTACATCTTGATGCAGTTTTGTATGGATGATTGCAGAGTTTTCAGATCCTTTTCCCCTTCCCTCCTAGCTGTTTGTGAGGTTTTGAGCCGTTTTCTTCTGCAAGTCTTGCTGCCATGGTTTTCTTTTCAGTGGTTTGGATGCTGACACTAGCATTAGCGCCAGTGCCATATTGCTTGGTTTCAGCAGCACTGCTGGACTATTTACCTTTTTTCCTGACTCGGATCTAATCTCGCAGTTTGGGTATCTGTACTGTTTGAAGTCTGCCTCCAGCCATCCTGGAGGAGCTTTGGGGTCCTGTGGGTACTGGACTTCTACTAATATCAGCTTCAGTGCTGACTTCCTGTGTGATCCTGGAGAAGTCATCTTGGATGCAGTTTTCAAAAGCACTGTTGAAAGTAAGTGAGACTTCTGCTCCTAAACTACCTCAACCCATCAGAGTCCTGTCTTATGTCTTTGTCGTCTGTTTGTCTTCTCACCTCTCCTCCTAATGGCTTGTTCAGGCTGCCAGCTCTTTGGACGGCTGCTGCTTCTTGCTGCTGCTTCTGTGTATGTGTCTTTGGCCTAATGGGTGGGATCCTGGTCTCAGTTAGTAGCGGCAGCACCTCGGGGCAGACAAATGCAGGATCGAACTGAAGCTTGCTGTGCGTGAATCTAGGCTGGAATGACCTGACCAGGGGATGTTGATATTAAATGTTCTTTTCCATTAATCAGTTATATACAGTGGTCTGAATAAATCGGTGTATGCAGGATAGGGTACGGCCCTGTTGAACATTCAGGAGTTGCATCTGCAGCCTTAGGTCCCCAATATTGAGCATGGAGGAACCAGGGTCTTTTGGTGAGCCCATGAGTCGTGGATGTGTCTCACTCCCTTGGACAGGGCAGCAGCTTCTTATCAGGACTTGCAGATTCCATACATCCAATTGCATCTGCAAGCCCTGATCCAGCCAGACAGCAATCCAAAAGCCAAAGCAAGGTGCAGCCGCAGCAGCAAGTGGAGGAAGGAGAGAGTAAAAACCCATTAGACACCCTTAATGAATCTGTACCTAGCTGTGGTATAAAGAAATGTGCAGAAGGTACAGGTGGGACTGTGAGCTAGTGCAGATTTTTTTTTTTTAATCTTATTTTGGTTGAGGAAATAGAAAACACTGCCATGTAAATATGACACATTATTATTTTTTTAAAGATAAATATTGACAAGAAGTTTATTCCTCCAGCATTTCCATGCACATACTAAGATATTTGAATCAGTGTTTTAAAAAGAGGGACTTAAAGAAGAAAACCTGGTACCTAAGTTTATCTAAATGAATGATGGGCTCGCACTAGTTCTGTCAGATTTTGATCTCAAGTGCACAGGAGATATTACTGGGTAGTGTGAGTTTTTCTTTTTGCTGTTTCTTTGCAAGAGGGAATTTGGAGTCTTAACTTTATGGATCTGTTTTGTAAATCTCTTATAGCATTGCTTACTGGAAAATGTTACAATCTGTGCAAAACTATAAGTATTCTGTGCCACAAGCCTCAAATTTTCATCATACTGCCTGTGTGTAATTAGCAGCTTGACATCAGATGAAAACTAGAAAGTTATGTTAAAATTGAAAACTTAGGCAACCTGATTTTCTATTTTCACTTTAAACGGGCAAGAATAGACACTGCAAATGCACACCAATCCCTTCTGTGGACATATTCCCTTAAACATTTCTTAGAAACTTTACTCTTTTAACCAAGGACACAACTGGCTGCATCCATATCAAACACATTGTTATTCATGCTAATAATATGAAATTAGAAGCTACCTGTGGTGTATTTTACAGAAACTGTTTCAGTGATAGCCAAAACCTGAAAGCTGCAGTTACTGAAGGTCTAGCAAGACAGAAATCTAATATTGGTTTAAAGGAGCAATGTGTTGTGAGTGCTTGATTTGTCTTCAGGAACAGTTCTGACAGACTGAATGTTTTAAGCTTGTAAATGTTACAAATAAGGCAGATGGTTTAGTGCCTGTGTTGTCCGTGTTGAATGAATATATAACTGTCCCAGACAGGGTGGGCAGAAGGTCTGCTCAGAGCAGGAAACAGCAGGGACATCTCTGTGTTGTGGCTTCTGGGTACCACCAGCATTTCCAGAGGCGTCCAGGAGAGCGTGGCCCCTGAATCCCATCACTTTGCCTGCTTAAATGGCATCCAAAAAAAGGGAGTGCCAGCCCTGAAGCACACATCACACACCCCGGTTTTATGATCCTTCCACCACATCCATTCCCCAGGACTAGCTTCACCACTGCCAGACTGCACGCAGCACAGCACAATGGCAGGAAACCCATCTGGCCGACTATGAGGTCTCTGGTTACAGAGCCAGCTTCAGAGTGAACTTGGCCCTTGCTGCTGAGTTAGTTGGAAACACTTGTCCAGTGAACTTGCTGTTTGATCTCATAATTCTTGGTGGTTTTGTCTGTCGTATTAGAACCTGTGACTTAGTACAGCTGTTTGGTACTGACCACAGAGTCTGGCAAGAAGGTGGGTGAAGCTAGGAGGTGCTGCAGCCCCTAGTGAGGTGAGTCCCCACCCACTGACAAGTCTAACAGGGGTGAGGGGGATGAGGCTTTGGCCAGAGATTTTGGAGGAGGAGGGTTGATGGACGGCTACCTGCTGATGGCAGGTGCTGGTTGGATCATTGGCATTCAGTACAATGCCTTCTTTTGCATAAAAGTGATAGAAGTAGGATATCTCTGTGCAGGATGATTGGCTGAATACCCCAGTGTAATTGCCAAGCGATCCCAATTGCATTTGTTCTTTAATCCAACACATTCTTAACCAAGTCGTCTGAACTCTTTAAAGTGAAAAGTATTCATTTCATTGCTGCTCTAAAAATAGGTAAATCTCATCCTTGCCCTTTTTAAACTAGTTAAGCAATACCTTGCCTTTGTTTTAAAGTCTTTTGCCAAGTTTTTGTCTTAAGCACCAGTGACAAGATTATGAAAGGAATTGGAATATTATTATGGGATTAAGACAGAACCTTGCTCATACACAAAAGACATGTTGATTCCTTGTCCTCTGAAGAGAGCAGTATAGGTTCTGCAATTAAATCTGGTGTAGCAAAATACAAAAGGAACTCGTGTGTAGTAATGTATGTGGTAGGTGGGAAAGTAATGCATGGAACAAGCTTTGATGTAAAAAAATAACCACCAACACCCTTCAAAAAAGGTTCTTTAATAGTCAAAAACCTCTTTCAATTTTTAGTGAACTATAGGAAGAGAATTCTTCACCTACATTTGCAAAGAAATGGTTATTTCTGTCTATGGTAAATGGCAAAAGTGGATACACTTCTGACTTACTGATTTGATAGTGTGTTACTTCTTCCTCTCATTCTCATCAACAAATAGATGCTTTGCTGCATGGGCAGACATTTTTCTAATTTCATAGTCATTTACCATATAGATGATATTAGGTACCATTACATGAGACACAAAAATAATTTATTTGATGCTTCTTGGAGAGCAGTCATCCACATCTAATTTTCAGCAAATAGAAGTTCTCCCTTCATATTCTTTTCCTTGTAACCACAGATATGGCCACAGTTTTCCTAACAATGCCATGTATATGAGAAAGAAACTTTTTGTGGAAAATGGCATATAGTTCTCTGGATTCTTGATTGTTAACAAAATCTGACCCAAAACTTTAGAATCATAACGAATGGACTTTCAGCTGTTTGACACTCGCAGCTAACTGCTGGTCAGTCTTAAACTATGAACTCTAAGCTTAGTGCTTACAAACCATAAAGTTAATGTCAATGGGAATTTTGCATCAGTGAGGACATCAGGATGTGGCTGTGTGCATTTCTCTGTTGCCAATTCCAGTTCCTGTGTTCTTCTCCCTTTGAAATCTCCCTTTGAAGTTGCTTCTTAATCTCCGAAGCTGTTGACTTGAAAGTGCATATCGGCCCTCTCAAGTATGAGTCACACCAGCCCTCAGTCATCAGTATTGTCCAGAAATGTAATGTTTCCCTTCTCATCTCTTCTTACCCCCTTAACCAAGGGCAGCTATGAATCATACTGTAAAAGGGCTTGATTTGCATTTGATATGAGTCAACAACTAACTTAAGATCAAGAAACAGCATCAAACAGGCCTTGCAGAAGGGGAAGGAAACTCTCTTGTTTACTGTGGCTGAATCAAAAGTAGAGGCACAGATATGATACTTGAAAATTCAAAAGGTAGATTATACTGTCTTGAAAAACCCCTTCACATGGTTACTACAAGTGTTTGAAGAAATTAGTATATGTTAAGATACACTATATTTCAAGCATATCAAAATGTGGTTTTTTTTCTTAAACATCCCTGCCAAGGAAACATTTCTGCTTTTATTTCTTTACAGAAATCTTTGTGCTAGGCTCTTTACAGGTGAGCGACACAAGATGAAAAAATCTCCCATAAGAAATCCTTTTAGGAATGCACTTAAAGCATACGAATCTCATCTTTATTTTAGACATAAGTAATTATGTGCTTACCTGCTATTGATGTCTGTAGGCTTTAATTGCCTCTTTAAAGTTAAGTACATTTAAACATTATTTTGTTCCATTGAGGTCTAAATGCACAAAAGGGGGGCAAAGATCTAAGCAGGGGTCAAGACAAGCCAAATGGCTATAATAAATCCATAACTCCCAGCTTGCAAATCTAGAAATTTACATCAGGGATCTTGAACTACCACCTCTGATCCATTCTGGATGAGTAATTAAGAGCAGACATTGCGGGATGACTGCAGCCCATAGTCTTGGGGCAATTTCCCTTGGAGCAAATTAATACACAAACTTTGAACCTTGTCTGTCTTTTACCCTCTCTTTTTCAAAACTCACTTTTCTGAGAAGATGACCTGGTCCTTTAAATTGTGTAGAAAGATGATGCTGGAGGAGAAGGAGAAGGAAATTTTTTATAATAATAGTAAAGGAATTAGTATGTCTGTTTTCTTTCTGCTTGTCTCTTAGTATTCAGCTTCCATTGCTTCCCTTCTCCCATCTTCCACCGTCACAGCTGTCTACTTGAACTGTAACTTCTGTGAGACTCATCTTGTGTCTTGAGGTGGTGGACAACAAATTACTTGGCGTTTTCAATGTAAGCTAATGACTGCTCAAAGGAAGAGTTTAGAAGAAAAGGAGATGGATCCTTGGTCAAAGTCGGGTTTTTCAGATTAATAGCTGTAAACTAAGTAGACAAAATATGGTGTTGGACCTCCATTTCTCCATGAAGGATGAGAAAACATTTAAGTGACAGTGCAGCAAATCTGCATAGCTCTCCGTCCAGCTCTGAGCTGATGTGCCTCTGCTTGCATCTCCCCATAATGCTTTTTCAGTCCCTTAAACCAGTGTTGGCTGATCACCTCTCTCTTTTCTAGTCTGCTCTGCTTTGGATCTTAAAGCCTCAGAATGTTTGTCTTTCCTCTTTCTTTTGTGCAGGTTTAAGGTGGGCACTGTTTTAGTAATCTCCTCAGAGAAATGAATAAACTTATTTTACAGGAAAGAGGTGACATTTTTATAACTCAAATACCTTGTGTGTGCTATTTTGTGACTACAAAGACTTTAAGTAATTTGTTTCAATATATTTATAAAAATTTACAAAGATGCAATAATGGCATCATTGGTACTCCAAGGCAGGTAACTTCTATGCAAAGAGGTTTTGTATGTGAGACCACATACCTTAATGCATACTCTAATGCTGATCTTTCTGTAAACTAAGAATAATAATCCACAACCAAAACATGAGTACTTAATATTCTACGTACATAAACTTGTATGAACCAAGTGTGGCCTACAGGTCTAACCTTTTATTTCCCCCACAGTTTCTGAGTACTCCTATTTTTGACATTTGTCATTTTGGTGTTGGGACTTTTTTCCCTCTATATCTGCATTAATTTTGAGGGACATACCATGTCTTTTTACAAGGCTTCTCCACTCCTGGTGTCCATACACCTTTCATGTGCCCATTTTTGTATTTCCTACCTTAGAATTTTACACACTACCAATCTAGAACCTTTGAGTAAAGTACTATCTGCAACATAAATTTCTCCAAAGCCGTTAAAAGGAGTAGGTTTATATTCGGAAGGCCAGCCAGCCCTAATTGCTGGTATTACCTTTTGCAAAGTCTCATTTCTTCATTACAGTCTCCTGCAGTGACAGACCGCATCCTGCCTGAGACCAAGAAAGTTTTTTTGGACTTATTTACATGAAGAACATTAGACTCTGGTGTTTGTACTACCTCTCTTTTATTGAAAGCTCAGACAGAGTGTCTGCTGACACAAGATCTTTTCCGGGTTTATATTCTAGCTGTAAATCATCCATCCACAACTGAAAGAATAACCTTTTCCAGGGAAGCTGTGTTTGTGAAACCCTTTTCTCCTCCATTGTCATAAGTGGTTTGCAGTCTGCTTCTGCAAATGAGGAACTGGGATTTTTGTATATGCGTAAGTGCTGGAGACTTTTCACTTCCCTGTCCATGTTCACTGGCATTCCGCTTAAGTTAGGTTTCCTGCAGCATTAACTACAGTCTCTAGCAATTCCCATCGTTGCAAAAATGCTATTGCAAGGCCTCACATACCAGTCGCAGTAGACAGTTTTGTATAGCAGTTGCCATCAGAAAAATCCAAGGGAGGGTGTCTTCTTTAAAAATGTTTCTTGGGCTAATCGCTATGATAGCATCTTTCATACACCGTCCATTTTTTGCAGATTAAAGTTTTCAGACCGACAGTTACGGCAGTCATATTGGATAGATTTTTTTTCAGCCAAATTTATCATCCCTGTGTACTTTCTTTCTCTGTAAGTAGAGAAATATTGATAACCATCTGTAACCCCCCAAAGCCTAGCAGGGCCCCTAGATCAGTCCTGGTTTTCCTGCCTAAGTTAATTATTCACCCCTACATTTACATTGCAGTCTGGTAAGTTCGAAGCTTACACTGCCAGCTCCATGTCTCTGATACTGTTCCATTGTATATAGTTACAGCAAAATACCATCGGTAAACTTCAGTATCTTCCCATGCTTGGTTATCCATGTGTGAAATGATAGCGTGGCCTAAAACTTATGGTAAACCGCTGTGTCCAGAGGGTGTAAGTCAAAATTTCACAGACAGGAACCCACTTTCTAAAGGAATTTTTCACAATGCAGTTGAAGCATTCAGGGTGAGATGAGAAGGAGAGGGGCCAAATATGTTTATTAAGAAACGTGTTTCTTGGTAGATACGTGAATTCTGTTCACAGGCATTGGCTTGGCCCTTTAGGAGGTAGCTGTAGGTAAAGACTTTCCCCTTTCTTTTCCTAAGATGGTAGAGAAAAAACCGTTCTAAAAATGCATCAGTACTCTGCTAGATTCGAAGCAATAAGTCTAATTTCTTCTTTAAGTTTTCATCAAAGTACAATTCTAAGTATGTGTTGGTGCATGTATAAGAGGGAAACTGAGTTCTGTTAACTTTATTTTGTATTCCATTGATAGCTTCTCTATGCCATTAAAAACATCTGAGAATATATTTTCTACCTTTTAATGGCTTCTGCCCTACTCCTGTATTCACTTTTTCTAACAACCTAATATCTGGCATTTTCACCTCTTGAATAAGTGCTCCCTTTCCTGAAAATATTTTATGAGAAAACAATTATAAATGTTATTTCTTCAAGATTTTGTTATACTTTCACATGGAGTTCATATTCACATATAAAGGTTTGATTTCACTCCAGTGTCATCAAAGAAAGCTTTTATTGCTTCTTTTTCCTATTAATAGGTTTTCTTTGCAAAACCGTTTCTGTAACTTCAGCTAACTAGTAGCCTGTACACACTCTTTAGGTGTGAAAATAACTTATGCACCAAAGTCTAACCTATGAAAACATGATTTTTGAGTTACTGGTTGAAAAGGGTCCCACAACATTTTGCTCTCTTTGCCTTTTCACAGTATGGGCATGGACACTGTTTCTCTTTGTCCTGGGGTCTGGCTATGCCAAAGCCTTGCTAAAGCCAAAGCATACAACAAGCAATGCCTTCCCCACTGCCTTTGTCCACAGGGTCAGTCACCTTGTCCCAGAAAGCATGAGGCTGGTCAGCACGCTTTGCCCCTGGTAAATCTGTGCTGACTGCTCCCAGTCACCTTCTTGCCCTTCTCATGGCTGGAAATAGCTTCTGTGAGGATTTAGTCCACAACCTTACCAGCAACCAAGGTGAGGCTGACTGACCTGGACCATCCTCCTTGCTACCTTCCTGCAGAGAGGTGTGCTATTTGCCTTTCTCCAGTAATCAGGAATCTCCACCTAAAGCCATGACCTTTTGAAGAGGACAGAGAGCAGCCTTGCAGTAATATTGGGCTGCTTCTTCAACACCTTTGGACCCATTCACTCTGGTCGGTGGAGTCCTGTACGTCCAGGTGGGTTAAGTGATCCCTAACTTCATCTTCCTCTGCTCTGGGTACTGCTTCATGCAGTATCTCCTTCTGCTAGGAGGCTCAGGGACCTGAGAGGTCCAGGGGCAAAGCCTACCAGTGCAAACTGAGGCAAAAAGGCATCATATAACTTTGCCTTTTAGATGTCCTTTGTCGCTAGATCCCAAGGAACAATGGGCCCATGCTGTTCTTAGCCTTCCTTTTGCTGTCAATGCACTTACAAAAAACCCTTCTTGTATTTCACATCCCTTGCTAGTGCCAGCTCCAGTTGAGTTTTGGCTTTCCCAGCTCCATCATTGCCAGCTCATGCAGTTTCTCTGTTTCTTCTGGGTATCTTCTCCCTGCTTCTACCTTCTATGGACCATCCTTTTGGTATCTAAATCAGATCAGTCTTGCTTTTCAGTTTTGGTTCTGTGATCCACAGAACCAAATCAAAATCTGATTACAAATTTAAGCCGTCACAATCAAAAAATTGTTTAAAATATCTCAGAAGTCTTTCCATCTTTTTATCTCTCCTAGGAAATTTCTGTCCCCATAGCTTAATTTGTCCTAAAACTGTATCTGTGTGGTTTCTGTAATTTAGGATGGCAACTGGTTTGCTCTTCTCCTCAATAAAATAGATCTTCTGACCCAGTATTACAAAAATCTTAACTACTTTTGCCTTCCCTCCCCACTTACTATCTTCATGAAGAGGAAAATATCACTTCAACCTCTTCCAGTTGTGTGTTGGATTAGTTGGATCTGTGCTGTGACTGGCACGAGCCCTGCACTTACCACCTCATCTTCTCCTCAAGTTCTAGAGGCCAATTCCAAATTTATGGTAGCAGATAATGCTCAGGAGTGATCATCACTCCAGTGAGAATTCTGTGTTGCAGCTTATAAGCTATAGTGAGACTTAAATAGAATAAGCAAACTGTGAAAAGAGGGAGTTAGTGAGAAAATGCAGCAGAAAGGGCTCTCCGTGACATCAGCTAAATCGAAGGACAGGGTAAAATCAAAGTTCTCCATGCCTTTATAGAGGGCTAGTATTCTTGCAGTGTGTCTTCTTTCACTCTAACCCACAGAAATATTGCCATCGTTCTCGCAGGAGCAATAATATGGGCTTCTTTTTAATCATGTTCCAGTTACTCTTGTGCTTGATCTGGAAAGGAAAATGCATGAGACCAATACTTGGCAAGTGCTTTTTGTATAGCAGTTAAGAATAAACAGATGTACCACTGCGCTAATAATCAGAGAAAATTTATATCCAAAGCCAATTGTGAAAATATGTGTTCATTTTTTGAAAATGCTTCCAAATTTACTTGCCTTCCACAATATTTCAAGGGATTATTTACATTGCACAGATTATATCTTTAATGGGTCTGAGGCATACAATTGAGAATTCCAGTGTTCTAGCTTTTGGGAATTCACCTTTTCCCAATACACTTTGAATTGCTCAAATATTAGTTGAGGGACAGGAATGAATCATAAACTTTGGATTTCTAATGAGTTCTTTACTGATCATCCTGTCCACCTGTGCAATAGAGAAATGAGGAGGCACTCACAAATAAAAGCTCAGTGCCTGTAAACGTGTATTTTAGTTGTATAGGATAATGCAACTGTCATACGGTTTCAGAGGAATGACACAGAACGACTTTTGTGTATTTGTATGGAGTACATAGAGTAGGTTGTAAAGCCACGATTTTAATTAAAATAAAAATAAAGGAGAACAGCAGAAACTGAAGGAAAAGATCATCAGAACCTGAAAGTATTTTCCACATCTAGCATGATTCAGGTTTTACAGTATATCTCTGCTCTGATGGCTACAGAGCAGTTTTATGCAGTGCCCATGATCTGTTGGAGTCTTGCATTTTCACTTTAAAGATGTTTACAGGAAAGTTTTGATTTATTAAAGTACTCAGAAGTTAAATGGATAGTTTGAAAAATGCCAGATGAAATGGCACCTTTCAGTGTTCACAGCTGATTTTCCTATGCTTTGGAGCAATATAAGTCTAAGCTAGTGTGTCACAGTACATGAAGTTCCTGAGAAAGTTGGTCAGGATATATCCTGTAGGATTGTTATAGAGCGTGCAACCATGAAATAGGGGTCAGAAACATAAAAATGGACCCAGAAATCTACAGCTAGTTAGGACTCTGCAAGATGTCTGCAATGAAAACAGAAACTGCACGGGGTTTGTTTAGAAACACAGAATAAAAACTGCGTTTGTCCAAAGGTTTATTCAAGTTCACTAACTCACCTGCTGACTTTAAATTCATTTTTGGGTAAACCTGAGTTGATTTACAAGCTGGTATCAAAATCAGCTAAACTTGTGGTTTCGTACCATTTAAACTGGTCGTGTAACTAAACGAGGTGGTTTGGGCTGGGTTTTGGCTGACTGTTTTGAGTCCCTTAGAGCCCCAAGCTCAAGGTGGAAAGCCTGGCGGTGCCAACCCTACCCCACTTCCCACCGGGAGCCTTTGGCAGGGCTGCAGGAGTCACGCAGGGCAACCAGGTCGACTTCTGCAAGGGCAGGACTATAAGTGAAGGAATCTGCCACTCTCTTGCGAGTAGAGAAGTTCAAGACTTACTTACCCAGTTTTGAGCTGAGAGTGTTTCTACTTGCGTTATTATGTCTACTAGTATTAAACTCTTTCTTCAACTCAAGCTGGATTTTATCAGCGATCCATGTTTAGAGAGACAAGTAGCTATGTTTGGAATGGGGCTTGTGTTTCCGTGACCACTTCTTCTGTGTCTGTCCTTGGTGATTTGGGAGCACATTCATCCATTTGTCTTCTCTAAAGTATAACTCGCTGTGCTTCTCCTGTTATGTGCATAATTTCACATATTAAATTTATTTCTTGTGCTGCATTTATTTGAAAACTTTATTCAGTCACATGCCTCTGTGTGCTTTTAAAAGAAGCCACAAATATTTATGAGGCAATTTTAATGCTTACCAATTACTTTTGTGGGGCTTGGTGTTAGAGTAGGCACTGTAATATCTGTGGTTGTGTCAACCTTGGCTGATATTTCCTAATTATTCATATCTAGAAGTGTTATCAGCCATCACAAAGCGTTACCAGCATCATTTTAAGCTCTCTTCACCTTCTTCAGTCTGGGTTTTATTTGAAAAGCAGACATGCAGTCCCCAGTGAGAATTAAAGTAGAAGCATTAGCTTGCAAAATATATGCCAATGACCTAATGATTCTGACATTTCCACAATACAAGCTTTACAAGAAGGCATGCAGACAGCAAAGTCTGTTTTTCTATCTCATATTTTTTTAATGGCTAAATGTTTGGAGGAAACAAAATGGATTTATTCTGCTCAATCCAGGGTATAATATCAGGACTTATCCGGTTCCGGGCCCCAGGGCTTCAGACAACTAACAAAACACATCTTACTTCTGCTCTGCTAGTTCTCTGTTATGCTTTTCACATGCAGGAAGAAAGAGTAAAAGCATAACCCAATTGAATAAAGCAGCATGGCCTGCTATTCTTTGCTTATGAAGCATCACATGATCGACACCAAATTAAGAAGCACCCCCCACCTGTGGTTAAGTATGTATGCAACTGTCAAGCCTTTTTCTATAGTATAGAAGGAATTCCGCCATCCCCTTCGCTGCCAGAGTGCAGGAGTATGTTAAAACTCTTAATGTCTTACCAAAGCATGTTTCGTTACTTTTGAATAATCTGGTGCGTTTACCTCATTTAAATAAAATCAAAAATGCTGCTCCCCAATCTATTTTGAAAAGCTCCAGCCTTTCAAATCTCTTGCTCTGATATATGAAAAGAAAACTAATCTGAGGTTCTCCTTGTGGAGTCTAAGTTGCAATTTGTTTTTTGGCTATTCAGTCACTGTTTATGTAAAAATGTATTGGGATAGGGCTGTCTGCCATGAGATGGTAAAAAAAAAATTACATCTTTTCTAATAAAAATAAGACTCTATTTAAACAAGAGGTTAAAGGAAATCTATCCTCTCCACTGACCTCTCAGAATGTGGTAAGTATAGAACACGCGATGCCAATTTTATGACACAGCTACATCAAATAGATTGTGTGTGATGTATTTTAGTTGCAATTTGAAAGAAGGTTTTGATGTAAAAGTTAGAAGGACAACCTCATTCAAAAGTGTTCTTGTTACTTTTGTACGGTAACTTCACAGACCAACAACCTAATGGCTAAGACAAGCCATATGCAAGAACATTCCCTTTAACCACGGGGGTTTCTGGTTCGTTTGCCTGAAGTACGTCAAGTTTTTCCTGTCGTTATTCTGAGAAGTCACAAGCAAATCTGAGGGCAATGTCAAAGTCTTAGAGGTGTCTGGCATTTCTTCAGATACTGGGCTGGCAATTTTCTCTTCTACGGCTTTCCTTCTTCTCCCTCTTTTGCAGGTTTTATCTACTTAGGTGATGAGCTAATTGCACTGGTTTCTCTTATATACTGGGGTCCTTGCAGTAAAAGGGTTTACTTTTCAGAGGTGGCCCTGTGTACATTAAAACCTTGTAAATCTGGATTGCTTTCTTGTGATATGATGTTCAGTAAATAAGCAATGAAGGAATCACTTGTTAGAAGGATCTGTACCACAGTTGCTGCTGTTGACTTCTGTGACAGAAATATTTCGAATACCTGGCTACAGACCAAGGAAGTGCAAGCTTCAGAAGTGGCTCATCACTGTGCGCAAAAACCCAGTCCTTGCTAAGCATAAGAATCATTAGTTGCTTTGGTGGATTTAGCCTGGAATTAATGTGACTCATTTTTTCTGAGATTTCTTCCCTGCAGTTGCCATTTCTCAGTGCACATATAGAGGAAAAGCATTGCTAGTGCCATCATTAGCATATGGCATCTCTCTTTTTTTTTTTTTTTTTTTTAAATGTGGGCTTCTATTTGCTACAGAGGTGAAAGCTGTGGAAGCCTTCTGCCTTTGAAGAACTACTTAAGATGAAATGGTTCTGAAGTGCATTTAAGGGTGTTTACTTTAGGCACTTTATTTTTTTCTTTATTTTTATTTCCATTGGAATTGGCTAATGTTATTCATTAAACTAACAATTTCTCCCCTGCCTGTTCTTAAGTGTGACTTGTGACCTTGCAATCTGTGTATTTTGTCATCACAATGTGTTACCATGGAACTGATTTTGATGTCATGAATAAGGGCATTGTGAGTTTCCACGTTCCCAAGCATATTTGAGACACAGGTTTGGAAACAAAAATGACTTCACCAGTTAAATATTGTTAGATCCTATAGTATATCAAAGGTAAGAACACTTGTGCCCTATATTCCTTTACATAGAAGAATCTAAGGTTAGGAATTTCAAAGCAGGTATATACAAGAATGACACTACAAATAACATTTCACAAGATTAAATATTCTGTGAGAGCATTGAACTCTAACCCCTTTATGTTACTGTAGACAAAAATCTTTCATACTGTTTGTGGAGACTTCTCAGACTGTCTAATACGGGGCCTATAGAAAGAGGAAGAAACGCAGTTTGCATAACAGCGCTGGGATGCTGCTGAGACTTAACTCCTTCAAGACAATAGTGGCCAAAGGGAATTTTCTGCCCGAGATTGCTCACAGGCAGACAGAGGGCAATGTAGCATTGCTGGATTTGAAGCTGAGAGTGATATTTGGGCATTTTTCTGCAGAGAGCCTTACACAATGCACAAAGGAAATATTTTGTTGTGCAGCAGGGTGCGTGTATGGCGTGCCTTAAATTAAAAAGAGAGCAAGTTCCCTCGGTGATCCACCTTACCAACATGAGGTTAAGAGAGTTCAATTGAATCTCTTGTCAAGCTGTTCCCCAGGGTGTTTAATTCATCACAGCTGAAGGATTGATAAGATTCTGTAGTAATGAAAAAGTTTGAAAAGCCTTAAGTGAGGTTAAAATCCCAGTTGCATAAAAAGTGCTGGTATGACAGTGACCTCAGATAGGTTTCTGTTTATTTGTTCTGCTGTATCTTTTTTACAGATGAGCTTTACCCATCTTTTGCATTTTATACTCTAGCTCAATACCATTTTGCTCCTGGCACCAGGCAAATATGTCCTCATTAAGTAAAATTTATGCTAATACCATTCTGATTAGCCGGCAGTCATTGATATTCACTCTCATTAGCTAAATTGGTTCGCTGGAAGACATCCCACTGAGGATTATTTTTTTTTTCTGTTTTAAGTGGAATATAAAATGTATGGATTTGCAGAGATGACAGATGATGATAATTATACCCTGTGTTTACTCGAGCAGGTTTTTTTTTTTGGGAGCCTAAAGGCTCCCAAAGTACTTTGCAGCATTTACATCTGCAAGGAGAGAGGAGACTCTTTCTTAGCCTGTCTGAGAAAGAGACTCTGTCAGAAATATAGAGGCTGTTCTGATTTCACTGGTATTAGGACAGAGTGCACAAAGGAATCTTCCTTTCTGAATTCAGGGGCACTTCTTAATAAGACAGAATGCAGGTCCGTTCATAGGAAATCTAGCTGGGGAATGAACTCATTTCATGCAATAACGGGACTTTCTCTGCATAATCTTTCTCGAGTAACCTCACAATTCTGACTTCACATCTCTGGGAGTTTTGCCTGCAGTAATATTGCAAAATTAGCCTCAGTATGAACCTGTCATCAAAATTACAAGGATTCTGCCAGCTCATCCTCACACATCTTGGTTGAGAGGACTGATAATTTCAGCTGAAGGTGTTATTATATTTTCTTGTGTTAAAACATATATGATTAATTCAAACCATGGGTTAATACAGTCTAGTATGATACTGTGATGAATTTTCATTCATTTTCTGTTAACTCTTCTAAAGCACTCTTGTCGTGCAGTGACGACCAAGTAGGAAGATATTATTGCCAAGGTACGATAATCTTGTCATTAACGCTTGTTAGGGTTAAGAATGCATTTCTTTGTGTCATGGCATCCTTTTCAAGTGTGAGATGGAAAGCAGTGGTCTTAATGCCTTTCATTCTTACTTATATTTAAAAACATCTCTGTAGATGTCTATATATGCAGGCGTATGTGTCCTTTAGAAACTCTGCCTCTATATTCTTCTGATAAAGCCATATTTACCTTTAAATATTGGTACTGCATACACTGTGTTCTCTTTAAAGAGGAAAAACATTTTTCTAGTCCATTCAGTCCTTGACCTTACCTAGAGGGACTGTAAACAAGGATGTCTCTTCATGCTAACTTTTTACCTTTTGAATCTGCAATCAACACTACTTCATTTATGCTGCCAAGAAGCAAGCAGATGGCAGCAGCCATTGACCATTGGCAACAGCAAGATGGGAAACACTGGCCTGCAGTGACCTTCGACTGGGCTTGAAATTCCTGAATTTCTCTTTGAATCCCCAACACTGAATAGTTCACATCTCTCCTGTGCAATCACTGCAGTGTTTTCCCATGTGCTTGTCTGTTGCAAGTCACCTCACTCTTACATTGATCTAATCTTTTCTTCAGTAATCAAAGCTAATCTTACATCCAAAAAATGTTTTGGAGGGGAGATCTGTGACCACAAACAGTAACGTGAAACCACCCAGATGCAGATAAATTGCCATTCTTCCTCTCTGCGCAGAGAAATTGCATCCTAATGGCATGGCAATTACTTTGTTTCCATGGTGACGGATGTGTGTGCAAGAGTGCTATAATGTTTGATGTTTATAAACAATTCCATTTATATTGAATTATAGATACTATTCGTATGCTAATACCCGGACTCACTTCTAGTTATTTCACAGCAGTGGAACAGCAAACCAAAAGCTGAAGGTTTTGGGAGCACTGCAGTGAACCATGTGATTTTTTTTTTTTTTCCTGCATTCATGTCCAAAGGAGAAACTACATGAGCTGAATATATGTCCATATCATGATGTATATACTTAATAACTGAAAAAAAAAATACTAGAAAGAAAAACTCGAAGAATTGACAGATTTTTTTGCTACCTGACATCATTATTATACAGGGCTTTTGTTGCAGAAGGTAAAAAAAATAGGTTACTATTTAGCAAACTATTTCTGTGCATGCTTCTTTTTAAACCTGTAAACTGATAAAATATGTTAGCTTGATGTATTAAAATTACTTTTTTTCTCCCTTTTACTGTGTAATAGCAAAATCTTCTCTATGTTTTTGTTTTGGCACTGAATTTTCACAAACACTGCAAAACCAACAAGGAGCCATCAGCATTCACTCAAATAAGGTAATAAATTCACTTCAGCAGAAACGTATTTGCTAGTCACAAATAATTATCAGGGAAAAAAATGAGGCTATTACTACTGTTTAACATTGTTGCAGGCAAATTTTAAGAATCCGCATGTGAATATCCACTGGCAGGTAGAAAGGCGCGGACCAGGGCGCAGCTCTAAGATGAAGGAGGGCTGTCGACAGCAACACGTTAGAGGCATGAAGGGAATTCCTCCTCCGTCCTCCTCCCTGGCTGGGGAAGCACAGTTCACTTCAGCAGCTCCTTGGCCACCGGCCAGCACGATTAAAACGCTGCACCCTACCTCGGCGTGCTTTAATTGCTGCCTGCCCACTTTGCGAGCGGTGTTTGTACTTGTTTAGCTTGGGACCTTTGATAGGCTTTAGCAGCTGGACTGGAAGAGGGAAGCAAACACAAGCGAACAAATTTATGTTAACAGACGCCAAGTGTTCGCACTGCATAACACCTGTGGGCAGACACGTAGACAGCGGTGGCTATGCCATTTAAACAGCGAGAGAGTGCCATTTACCCATTGTTTAGCAGTAAATGAAATACATTGCATTAAACTTGTTCTTTGGCAGCCGTCCCAGTCAAACTGCCATGCTGGTTAGCCGTGGACGCCCCTCTATTTACATTCAAATAGTTTGGAAAATTTAGCCTTTATTCATACCCTGAGTATGCAAACATGATCTCCTCAGCACGAGCTGCGATCGACGCAGCCAGGTGCTTGCACCTCTGTGGCTCCTCAGGCTGCACCATGTCTGTTTGCTGGGACGGGGCAGCCTCCCAAGGGCAGCAGTCCCAGTCACATCCCCTGAGCGGATGGAGTCCCCCACATGCCATTGCCAAAACGACGCAAAAGGAATATTTGCTTTGTCGGCTGGAGGGGCAGGGGTTAATTGTTTGCATCATCCGTGCTTGGAGTGTCTCTGCAACCTGTGCTGTAGATGCCTAAAAAACAGGCTCTCGTGACAGCATGGTTTGTTTTGCACTGGCTTGTTGCTGATCTGGAAAAGAAGAATGCTTGCCTCCAACTTTTAGGAAAGCACCAAGCAAGCAAATATGACCTAACGCTTTCCAAATAACAGAGGCTACTTATTGTGGGACTCAGTAGGGAGCTGTCAGCATGTCGACAGGGCTGCAGTATCACTTGGGAAGAGCTCTGTGCTTGGGCATCAACTGCATCTCACTCCTCTCTCAAATTATTTCTCCATCATTAGCCAGTCTCTCCTGAGCTTGTGCTGCAATAAGCAGAAATGATCACACCAATGCCAGAGCACTAATTTTCCAGCAGTTTGCCTGTATCTGTCAAAATGAAGTCTTGGAGACTTGTCTTCTGCCTTCTTCTCCCCCAGAGGATGCAAAAAGTAGTCACCACCTCATGGTACAGAGAAGTTGAGCACTTTTCATGGCTGAAAATAACTCTGGTTGTGAGTTGCCTGTGATATGGCTGCTGGTATGGGTATTTTTGTGTTTTGCATGTAGTTGCAGTGGCATTAAAACAGCCATGCTAGTCTGTATATTGCCACGCCTGCTGTGTGTTCCCTGGCTTCCCAGGTTTGATTTGGTCTCCCTGAAGTGACCTCAGGATTGAGTTCTACCAGGGTTTTCTGAATGAAGGAAAGGGGGAAACTATCTAGTTGTTGGGCAATATTTCACAAATGAGCTCTCAAGTCTGGCCAGGAAGCTCTTATTTAATCAGTTGTGTTTGTTTTAAAACTGAGAGAGAGTATGACAGCCTGGGTTTAATATGAGGCTTCTACTAGTCAAATGTTGTTTTTCCTGGTGTGGTGTGGGTTTTTTTTTCCTTTATATTCTCACTACCGTGACAAAATTGCTCTTAACACCTTTTGGCTTTATATATTTGTTTAAGATGAAGATGGCAGTATATTTTGGTTTTGCTTCGGGTGTCAAACTGTAAGAATGACATCTTATATAGTATATATCTGAGAAAGCTTAGAGAGAAGAAAAAGAAAGAGCTGTCTTCTTCTGGAACTGAGATATGAAGCTCCACCACTGTCACATGGTCAGTCTTTCTACCAAAGTGGGAGGGGAAGAGAGATTATGGGCTCTGTTTGAACAGAAATATTCAAAAAGATAACACAGTCCTTAAGGTAGGAGTAAAATTATTTTCTCATCATCCACACACATACCTAAAAAGAATCCTGAAAAGTATTCTCTTTCCAAGGAAGCACAAAAATTTATAGTTCTGGAATTTCTTTTTGTAAAATCTTGTTGTTTCTTGTTTCTTTCCCTTTTTTGAGCTTTTAGCTTAATATATTAAAATATATAATTAAAATTATATAA
>NW_009706366.1:56353-67017 GCF_000703405.1 Apaloderma vittatum | reverse complement strand
TGTCCCCCTGGGGGAGACCCCCGGGTCCAGCCTGCCCGCCAGCCCCGAGCACAGCCTTTGTCTGGTTGCTGCGCCGCTGGCAGAGAGAAATCAGATCGCGGGCGCTGCCGGGAGGAGGGCGGACATCATCAATCCCACCGCCGGCTTCCCAGGGGAGCGATGCTCCCCCCAGCCCTGCTCCCCCCAGCCCAGCGTCCACTGAGCAAAGTTTTGGCATCAGCGGGGTGCCTGGTTTGCAGAAAGCCTGGAGGATCTGGGGCTGAGCTCCCTGGCCATCTCACCTCCCCAGTTAGCTGTCTGTGTAAACTGCTAAGAGCCAGCCTGTCCCTGGTCACCTTGATGACAGTTTGAAACTGGTCCGGGTTCCCTACAAATACGTCTCCTCACCTGCCTGGACAACAGGATTTCACTGGGGTGCTGGTTTGGTCTGGAGTCACTGTGACTTATTTAAAGAGGAGGAAAAGGAAATCTTAGAGAGGGAGAAATTGTCTTTCTATATTTGGAGGTGAAAATAAATCACAGCTCCATTTTTCACATCTACTTTTTTTTTCCTTAGGTGCAGCTTCCCCATGTAAGAAATAGCTGTCACGAGGGCACAAAATCACCACAATTAGGCCTGAATGCAGCCAAATGGAGCTTCCGAGAAATAATAGCAAAAGATTAACTTTTTGTGTGTGTGTGCATGTTACCAGCCAGCAGCAATCCTGCCAGCTGCCTGGGAGTTGGAAGGGTATAAAATAAAATGGCAACATCTCTCCCTTTCAATAAAGTCACCGAGGCTGAAGTAGGTAATGGACAGATTGTACAGTCCAGGAGCAAAGAAAATGTGGAGCATAAAGCTCTTCTGCCCCCTTTGTTGTTGCATGAACCAGGTCACCACGACTTCTGTTCCCCAGGACCATTTCAAAGCATCCTCAAATTTCTTATCACAAGCATGACTGGTTACAGAAACACACCTGGGCAGCTGCATGGAGCTATATCCTGCAATGGGACATGTTCTGATGACCTCCTGCCCCAGCACCAGGATACCCGGAGTTGGAGTTCCTCCTCTGCCTCAGAGCATGAAGCTGTGGGGATGCTTTCAGCGCCAGGGCAGGATTCAGGAGCTAAGGGCAAATGGCTCCTCTCTCAAACTCTGTGTTCTGCCACACTTTGTTTTATCCTTCCAGGAGTGAAAATATAAAAAGATTTTTTTTTTTTATAAGAACTTTTCAATTCAAGGTGATTTTTTGGGCCCTGTGCAGAGGTACCGCAGTGCGGGTCTGGCTTTGTCCGGCTCCGGAGGCACATCCTTTGGCTGGGGTCCCCAGGAGGAGAGGACAACCCCTGGGTTCAGGTCCATGGGGCCTGAAGCTGCTCTGAAGCTGTATTTTCATTGCAGCTGTTTGGTGTTAGCAGTTGCCATGGCACCAGTGCATCAACCTGGGGAAAAGAAGAGCGACTGGCTGAGCCAGGCTGAGCCATCCCTGTTCCTGGCTCCAGGTGTGACCATCCCAGGCAGGGTCCCACCACACTGTGCCTCTTTATTCCCAGGAGAGAATGGAACTGAGTGATTTGGGGCAAAGTATTTTGCAAAGGTGTGTATGCGTGGGGAGATGAATTAGAGGAACTGAGGGTAATAGGGTATGCTGTAGCTCTGGGAGTCTTAAGGTCCTCACCACCTTCAAGTGCTTTGATCAGACCAGTGTTAGAGTCCCTGGGGAGCTGGGTCAGGGTCAGGGTCTCTGTCCCAGTGATTCCCAGAGGAATTCATAGGTAGCGAGAACTGGCAGAATAAATGACTGAACAGGGTTGCAGGTGGGAGACTGCTTCCCCACCTTTAAAACTAGGGTGACTACAGCCCTTTCCTTCCTGCCATACAGTCAGCCAACTGTTTCCTGCTCTTTTAAAAAGAAAGAAAGAACATACTGACACACCTGGCGAACACTTTCCCCTCCCCGCAGCTTCTCAAGTGCCAGCCAAAGCAGCCGCGGTGCTTGGCTGTTTCTGAGCCCACGCATCCTGCCCAGCTGGGGCTGTCAGGGGTTCACTGACTTTGAGCACCCTTGAAAGCTGGGACCCTCGAAGACCCACTCACAGAGCCCACCTGGACTGCCCGGTGGCCTGGCAGTATAGATGCTGGTGGTCCCTGTCTTGCTCCCCATGGCCGGGGGCTCGAAGCACAGCTGGCACAGCTGGCACAGCTCCATCTCCCACACTTCACACCCGGCTTTCTGGGAAACGCGTGGCTGTGAATCAGCGCGTCGGAGGATGAAGCGAGCCATCAGTCTCCGGCTCTCTGCTTGCGTGGGGACAGCTGGTGACAGCAGCTCAGACCTCGCTCCAGCGGGACGGAGGGCAGCCCCCCTCGGTTTCCTAGACCTCCTCTGAGCACTCCTGAGAAAAGGCTGGAAAAGCGCTTGGGGGAGCTCTGAGGTCTGCTGCAGGCGCTCAATTCGTTAAAGGGACTTAGGGTTATTAAAAGAGAAAAAAAAAAGCCAAACCTCCACCTTTTGAATTTCTCTGCAGTGAAAGTAAATCTGGCCTCTTTCATTTTCATTAACATCCATATCAGTTCAAAGTGACTAAATAGATGCTTAATTGTTCATTTTACACTCTCTGCATCTCTTGTCTGAAAGGGAGGTTTTATTTCCACGGTTAGAGTTTCCATCCCATTGCAGAGGGAGAGAGCATGGAGAAATATAAAAGTGTGGATTTTAATAACCCTATATTTCAAACTCTCTGTTATTAAAAAAAGTGTTTGCATTTGCTGTGATGGGGGGAAGATTAAAAGGATTGCCATGGATTCCACTTAGGGAACATTGCTAATGATTTCAATAAATCACTTCAAATAAAAATCACAATCTCCACAATTCCACCCAAATGCCATTTGGCAGAGGGGTTGATTATGGGAGCAAAATGAATTTCAGAATTAGCTGCTTGTCCTAATGCAATTGGACAAATTGAATTTAGGGATAGACACATATCCAATGACATAGCGGTGTTTTGGCCCCTGGGAACAAGAACAAATAATGTTTTAGTGGGTCAAGAAAGATCTTGTCCCTCATGATGGATGCTGAGTGTTTGTTTCAGCTATTTCCTTAGTATTTCTATTTTATGGCTTACTCTGTAAGTAATGACAGTCAAAGCACTGGTGTTTTATTTTCCTATAGGCAGAATCAAACTGACTACTGGGACATGCCTTTGATGATGTTCATGTTCGTGCAGAGCTGAAAGGTCTGACACATTGTGAGTGATGCCCTGAGCAGACAGTCTGGTTTCTTGTCTGTGTCAGGGACCAGATTCCCAGAGTTTCTACCGAAGGTGAAGTCTGAGATTGTCCTACAGCCCAGGTGCTGCACCATGGCTGGAGATGTGACCCTGTTCCCAGCTCCACTGCTGGCTGCATGGCCTCCTTTGTGGTATGGAGGCAGCAGGCTGTGGATGTGGCACCAATTGTCAGGTGCTAATGGAGCTGTAGGGGCGGAAAGTAGTGTGGGAATTTGTTGCTGTGGGTGTGTCGTGGCATTGGAAGGCTTTGTGTCTCACCCTGGCCGAGAGCTTTCCAGAAGTTGGACAAGAATATAATCAGGATTTGCAGCTCGAGCAGCAATACGTCCGTCTATACTTTTGAGTGAGACATTTGTCCACCCAAGGGTCATTCTTCAGTCTTAAGGTCTTTTTGTGTTTCTTCAGCACTGGCTGCTGACTCCATAGCCTGATTCTCACCGAAGATGCCACCACAACTCTTCAGCAGAGTAAGAAGCACGAAGATTTATGCCCTCGTTTGGCACAAGGTAGAACGATCTTCGCAGGGCTTCTTCAAACCGTTCAAATTATTGCTATGCAGAGTAACATCCACATTTGTATCCAGATGCTAGCTCGTGGGGGCTGCGCAGCTTGTGTCCCGGTCTCTGCAGCCTTCCCACGGATGAGGCACGCTGACCTTCATTCATCCCCAGATGGGTCAGGTGCTTCTCCCTGCCTCCCTGCGCACGGCTGCTGCACAACACCCCACAGCAGTGGCTTCATTTCCAAGCAAATTCCTAACCTGTTTCCAAAGTTTTGTCAGCAACCTTCCTGTACATCAAGAAATTGTGAGATATAGGTTTACTCTGGATTTCTGTTCCTGGCTTTCCTCCTGCCCTGTGATTTCTGCTTGAAAAAAACCAAACAAACAAAGAACAGCAGCAGCTTTTAGCAGATGAATCAGAGAGAACTATCTTTATCTATCTATATATAAATACACCTTTTAAAAAAAAGGTTCTTTTGATGCTATATTATTCATGCTCCCAAAGCCGAAGAAGTCCAGATTATAATAATAAATGACATCACGAACATGCCATACTAAATGCAATCCCTAGGAAGACTCTGCTCTATTTGTGGTCTCTGGTAAACAAAGTGCAGTTTTAACTCTGTGTGTGGCACCATCTCATGGAAACCTTGGCTTATTCGATGTGTTTGAGAAGTTGAAAGTATGCACAAAAATATCCAGCATGAAAAGCTTTCTTCGTGAAAGTAAGGGGAACATTTCTCAAGCAAACAAACCCAAGCCAACAGGACTAATTGCAGTGGAGGTGAGGTGGGAAGAATGAATTACATGTTCTATTTACATCGCTAGGAAGTGCTGCTTGGCCACAGAATAAGTAAAAATAGGTAAAATCATTTGTAGAGGTGATCTATGGGTAAATCTGATGCATATGGGCAAAGCAGAACAGGAAGGCTTCATCCCAGCAGGCAGAGCAGTACTGTTTTTTCCACGTCCCCTTCTACTCACAGCTTCACCCCCCTGAAATCCAGTGAGATTGTGAGCCAGGCTGTTGACATCCAACACCTCCCAATGCCTCTCAAAGGGATGTGGAGGAAGAAGCTGGCAGTCTCTACATTTTCTGTCTTTTCCACCATCTAAGCTGGATGCATAAGGCTAAAATAAAAAAGTCACCAGCTGTTTCTTTTAAGAGAAATGGAAAAGAAACTGCACGGATGCAAACCCTGTCTGAGTCTTTGGAGAGTTTGAAAGGGCAGGACCGAGGGGTCTGTCCCCCTGCCAACACCTGGACTCCAAGAGGAAACTTTAAATGTCAGCAACAGTAGAGATAAGGTAGAGACAAAGGAGTTGAGCAAGGCAAATAGGAAAACTTGTCTGCTTCCCTGAAATACATTCCCCATTGCAGCTAGAGCTACAGAAACAGAGACCTCCCCAAATGCTGGCTCTCATTCCCCTACAGACACACACACACAGAGGAGTGTGTAGCTCTGCTGCCTGTCCCTTGTAAATTCTCTGCTCCAGTGTTTTCTCCTCCCAGAGCAGGACCTGCTTCTAACATGGGACCTGTAACGTGATGCTGGAAATTCAAGAGGAAGGGAACAATCTCTTGGTGCCCAGCAATAGAACAAGAAATAATGGGTTTAGGTTAGAACACACGAAGTTCCACCTCAACATGAGGAGAAACTTCTTTACTGTGAGGGTGACCTCACAGACTTTCAAAACCTGCCTGGATGTGTTCTTGTGTGGCTGCCCTAGGCGCTCCTGCTCTGGAAGGGGGGCTGGACTAGAAAATCTCTAGAGGTCCCTTCCAAACCCTGACATTCTATAATTCCATGATTCTATGATTCTATGATTTCAGGTGTTGAGGATTTGCTGAGTAGGGTCGAGTGTGTGAAGCGCGGCTGGGTTGCCAGGCAGGTTGCAAATACACTCTGTGACTCCTGATTAATCTGTCATCGCATCCAAGAGGTGATGCAGTGCTCTCTTCTGCATTGCAGATTGTGCTCCAGCCATGCCCTTTCCCCACCACCTTTCACAACCCTTACCTACTATTTCCCAGGCACTCGTTCCACTCGGCATCACGCAGTGCATCACCTGCCTGATGCATACGTTGTTCCCTGCTTGGGTTGTGGCTGTTTCTGCAGGCTGCTCCTGTGCTCATGAGGGGGAAAATGAACCCTGGGGCCATGTCCTGGCTGGCTCTGCCACACCAGGCATGTTCATGTTAAAGGAGCTGATGGTGGAGGAGAGCTGTAACATTAGCCTGTGTTGGTCTTCTAATGGGCACCAGCAGATGCAGCTGCTGTAGGCACGTGGGTGGTGGAACGCAGGAAAGATGTGGGCACAGCCCTTCTGGACTCAAGATTGAAACTGGATGGTGGCACCCCCTTTCCCCATTCAGGTCAGGCAAGATCAGCCAACTCCTCATGAACCGCAGGAGCTCGGGACTGAGTGACAGGAGTATGAAGAAGCTCCAGCCTGGACTGAGCTCTGCTGCAGCTCAGCAGGGACATCGCCTCGAGCACCCCGTGGTGCTCCAGCTCTACCGGCAGCGTTTCTCTTGTCAGCAGCAGGCAGTTGTGATTGGCAGTGGCAGCAAAACGCTTGATTACTTTGGGATAGCATAAACTCAGGAGCAAAACCAGCAGAAGTCAAAAATATGTATTTAACAAGTGTGGAAATCACTTTTAACCCACTTGCAACCAGAGGTGATTGTGCCCCTCCTGTGGTTTTTTTTCTTGGTGATGAAAGTGCTGCATGTTATATTTTCCAATCTGCCTGCCTGACACTACCAAGGAGGGAAATGTTCCCTTCTAGGAGTTAAAACCTCAGGAGAAGGTTGAATTAAAACTAAAGGTGACATTTGTAATGAGCAGGGCATGATTTTGTTGTGTAGGCTGTTTACCACACGGACACCTGTATAGTCCTTTGACTTCTGCGCTTTACTACTCTGAAGGTATTAAATGTCCACTACTGTTAGATCAAATAGACCACAGCTCACCAAGCCTCACAGCTCACCTTGGCTTTCAAAATGTTGATTGCATTGCATGTTCTTCTGGCTGAACCTGCCAGATGAACATCCGCAGATGAAGGAGGCCTCTCATCAGTGAGGAGTTACGCAGCCAGTTCTTGTCCTTCAGAGTCAGGTTATAAGCTTTTCCTAGTGAATCCAACACAAGTCTCCTTCGCTGTAATCAGAGTCCACAACTTGCTCTGTCCCATGAAGCTGAGAGCTTCCTATTTCCTTCTTCCCTGGACAGTGTGATCTATAGATTAAAATAAAAAATGATTTTACACCCTGTATTTCTTTTGCCAGAAAGAAGAGAAAAAACTAAGCCACATTCATTGAATCCACACACATTTAGACGATTCAGGAAAAGCAGGTGAGAGGCGGGGCAGCAACCCCTCTGTGCCTGGTGGTGCTGAACTTCAATGAAATTGCACACGGACCTTCTGTCTAGATTGGGACCCTAGGATCTGACTGGTGAGAGAGCACAGACATGGAGATTTCTGTCTCAAAACCAGTTCTGGCCATGGATTAATGCCCCAGGAAAAGGAACACTGAATCTAGCAGTGAGATATCACAGACCTATAGTTCCCATCTAGATTACATCTGTATTCACTGGTACCCCGTGCAGCTACTGTCTCCCCACGTCCACGAAGCAAAGGTCCCCCCTTTAAATAGTCGAATCCACTCTGTTCTTCCACACATCTCATGCTAGTCCCAGACCTGCCTTCTCTGCCCTGAGGCATGCTGCACACTGACTTTCTGGCCTCAGATTTGTTTGGCTGTCGTGTTTTGCCTGTGCCAGCCTCTAGGCAGAGAACAGACAAGCGGCGCTTCACCCATCACTGCTGATGATTTATAACCTTGTCAACAGCTCCAGGGCTTCCAGTCACTGTATGGGTTAATGGCTGCTACCAGAAGACTTTGCAGGTTTAGGTTTTCTTTAACAAGTGTCCGACATGCACCCAAAATATAAGTGGCTTTTATTATTCTTTTATTCAGCCCAGTCCAAGGTCAAAGCCAAGAGCAACACAGAGGAGCAATAGTAAAGCACACAAAAGCCCTCTGCAAACTTCCCTGCAGGGCTCCAAAGCACAAGAGTGTTTCTATTCTCCCCATGGCTTTCAGAAGCAGGCTGGGAACAGCATCCCTGCATCACAGACGGGGAAGCTGAGGCACACAGTAGCTGAGCACGAGATCCCAAACTTATTCAAAACATTAGGTCTCGTAGGTTTCGCTTGACTCAGGTGAGATGCTCTGTTTGTTCGCCATTTAACAAGCTCTCTTAACCAAACCCAAGCCTGTTTCTTTAATGAAGGAAAGAGGCAGTACTAGGAGGGAAGGAAGTGTGGCAGTGGAGCCTGTGCAAGGAGGGAGGGGGAAATAGAGAGCTCTCATATCTGAGACCCCAGCATTAATTCATATGTTGATGAATGCCATAAATTAGATTGCAATCAGCATGCATTCTCTAGGGACCTATTCCACGTAACAAGGCAGAGCCCAGTCTGTTCCAAACCCAGAGAACTTCTGTGGTTCCTTCCTTCTTCCCCCTCAATAAATAAATAACGTTGGAAAAGAGGAAGGTATTAGCTGTGAATGGATTTTAATTGAAGACATGGTAAATTCATTTCATAGTCTTTAATTAGCAGAGATGCTTGCTGGAAATGTAATTTACAGGAAACTTGCTTCCCCATTGGAAGTCACTGGAAGGTCCTAGCAATGGGGCTGAGAAGTGGCTGTGGTATCTGCAGGCTTGTAAATAATGCATGAAGGCCCAGGATGAAGGCACTTGTCTCTTGGGGATGAAGCAGACAGAGAAGGCAAAGGGTCTCACAGCAGATTCAGATCCTGTCTCCAGGCAAACCTCAGTCCAGCTTCTGGCAGCAGCTGAGAATCGAGGAGGAAAACATTATTAAAGTCAGATAATGCCTTGGCTTGATGGTCTGTGGTTACCTACCCTTCATGCACACAGTCTCTCCCCAGCTCCTGACCTTATCTTGAACCTCAATGCTTTCTGCAAGCCATGTCCCTTGTCCTTTTTGTTTTACTCAGTCTCCTGAGATCCTCCACAAACCCTGGCCTGGGCAGGTCACAGAGTTAATCTCCTGGTACAGCTGGCTTAGTGATGGTGACTGGGGAGTTTTGCAGAGCAGCAAAGAGAGTAGGCAACCATCAAAACTACTCTTCCAATGACATGTTCTCTTCCGCAGGACATTTTCAAAGCCCGTCATTTTGGACAGGTCACTTTGGACATGTCATGAGGGATCCCGAGCAAATTCTGGGAGCAAATGATGAGTGGTTGAACTGGGGACATCCAGAGGTCCCTTCCAGCCAATGTGCTTGTGAATCTTAGAAACTATCCTGTCTGGAGCTCCCAGTGAAAGAAATGGCTATGAGTCATGAGTGGTGATTAAGGACAGCTTTAGGTGCAGAGTCTCAGAATAAAATCACACTGCTTGCTTCTGTGCTCCTCTTCTCTCTGTTCATGCTCCAGTTCTTGCCTGCTTATGCTGGGATGAAAGCAAGTTTCCTTTCATCTCAATTCCTAGCAGAGCTAGAGTTGTCCTAGCAAAGGGAACGCGAGCCAGTTCTATGCCTGAAGTCTGTTGACATGTTGCTAAAAAAACCCCAATTATTAGGAGAAGAGGACGGAAAATAAAAGAGATTCTGTCTTCCCATGCTGAAAAATTTGTGGGGTGTAATTGAGAGACCAAATCTACCTTGGCAAGTAATTGGTGCCAGCTGGGAAGAATTAGCTTGATGTGCAAATCCCATGCTGGGTTTGTTAAGCCAGTCATGAGAAACCAAGTCCTTCCCTGGCAATCTAAGGGCAGTTTGCAGGGAAGCCACAGGGAGAGCATTCCCCAGGCCCTTTAATGACACATAGTCTTTGGACTTGATACCAAGTGTGGATAACACATCTCCCATGCCTCAGTTTTCCTTTGACAACAAGGGAATGGCACTGAATTTCTGGGTGCATGTGGTTGGAGAGGGGCTAGACCCGGGTATCCTACGCTGGCACACAAGGCCAGTCTCTGACCACCAGACTGTGGGCACAGGGAGGCACCCCAAAGCTGGGGAGTCCAGTAGGGACTGTGCTGTGTGTTGCTGTCTGCGGAGAGATTTTGGCTTGGTATGGCCTTGGAGCACCCCTCATGAGACCCAGGGTCAAGGTGCTAAGGGGATGGGTAGGTCCAGCCTCACTCATTCCCATAAATAAGGGGAATGAAGCAAAGCGGAAAAGAGATGCCTTTCCGGATGCTGCAGGGAGCTCCTGTTTTCTTTCTCTGTCATTAAATACCATGTTTTCCTCTAATGAAGGGGCCATCCACAGAAATAATGAAACTCTTCTCACAGTGTTTCAAATGCTGCTTCCCTTTCCTGTGCAGAGACGAACCCAGGCTTCAGCAGCTCCGAGGGTGGGATCCTCTCTGCTGCCTGGCTGTTTCTCTAGCAAAATAAAAACAAAATTAGTTCCCCACCAAGAACTGTAAAGCACCCACACAGGGGGTTGTTTTGTTCATCCTTTCTCCCCCTACATCAGTAATGCCTTAATCTCCTTCCTGCTGGGCTCTGCCGTGTGCCGCTTTGCCAGAGAAGGGCAGCACGGTGCTCCTGCGGGTCTTTAGGGCTGCCTTCTCCCTGCATGGGCCACCCCGTCACCGTCCCTGTTACCCAACAGGGAGTAACCCGACTGGGACCCAGATAAATCTGATCGGTGAGTGCTTTGCCTTAGGTCTCAGTTTTGGATGTGTTTCTGTAGGGTATATCATCACTGGGGTTTACTATCCCCAGAAATCCTACATTTCTGAGGTTACCTGGGACCCCAGGGCACATTCGAGCTGCCCAGCTCTCCACAAGCATGCCTCCTCCATGGTAGAGGTGATTAGGTAGAAAGTCCCCTCAAAG